>NC_050463.1:23310636-23595636 GCF_903995425.1 Onychomys torridus
GTAATTAATTCTCTCCCACGCTTCTGTCTGCATCTTTGAAATCCCTTTAGGAGACTCTGTCCAGCTGGGATGATAGTTCTCTGGTCTTCACTGACAAACACATCTGACAGCTCCAGGAGCTCGCTTCTTAGAGCCGCCTCTCACTGCATGGTGAGCAGGCTTCTCCCAGGGTGTCACAAGCCATCCTCAGAAGTGGCTTCCATCAGAACCTATAGCCCATATCCACCCTTCCTCTTACGTAAGTCCTACTTGATGACAGATGCTATCTGAAGGTAAAAGCCAGGGATGGAGAGATGACTCAACATCTAAGAGCACTTGCTGCTCTCCCGAAGGACCGGAGTTTAGTGCCCAGTACCCAATCTCAGTTCCTAGTACCCGTATCAGGCGACTCCACCAGCCCCTGTGTGTGTGTGACTGTGTGTGTGTGTGTGTGTGTGTGTGTGTGTGTGTGTGTGTGTGTGTGTGTAGGTGGTAGTGTGGGGAGAATTTTCACAAAATTCAAATGCCAGCATACCACATACTGTCGTAAATCACAAGCCCTGCTTCACTGGGAGCACACTGAAACGGTCCAAAAGAGGAACAATAAAAGATCCGCATCGGTGTCGTAAAAAGAAACCTGAGAAAGAGGCAGGGTGATTAACTGGCCTTGAGAAAGCAGGAGGCCTTGAGGGAGGTTATGGTTTGCTCCCTAGAGACTGGGAGAAAGACACAGCCGTGACAGCGTTGGAAAGGTTCAAAGAGGAAGGAATCTGGTAGGACAGCTGGGGTGGAATGCACCCCACGCAGATCTAGCTTTTTTGACTCAGCAAGGAAAACATCCCAGGGATGGGATTTGCCTTAGAGATTACTAGAGATATGAAAAGATTTGATTTGGTGAAAGAGAGGGTCAAGCCAGACAGCAAAGGACTCGGCCTGCGGTAAGGAAGGGAAGAAGAAGGAAAGGTCAGAAGAGGTCATGAACCAGGGTAGAGGTAAACGCAGGAGCTGGCTACTATGTTGGGTGCTGCTGAGGCAGAAAGGAGGAAGTGAGGAGCCAGGAGAGGAAAACAGTGATGACTGCTGAGTAAGGCCCAGGGCCAGGAAAAAGGCGGATGGCAGAGTACAGAAGCAAATGCAAGCGACCTTCCAGCCAAGATGTATTTCAAGGACCACTCCGATCCAAAACGACGGTGCTAACAGATGAGACACAAAATGGGAAGCCAAGTCAGGCATGTTCACGCTCCAAAATATCTCTGCGGCCCAGAAACAATATGGTAAGTAGGCTGACAATCTAGACCTGCTGGATCGGGCCAGAAGTAAACAGAGGCATTTGGGCCTGAGCTCACGATGAGAAAGTGAAGGCACACTTTCGTCGCAACACTTAGAAAGCAGAGGTAGGAGGAGCTCTTTGGGTTCGAGGCAAGCCTGGTCTATAAACAGGACAGCTAGGAATTCCAGGACAGTTAGGACTATCTAGAGAGAACCCCCTCTCAAAAAAAACATTCAAAAAGAGAGCCCAAAATAGGAGCAACAACATGGGGAAGAATTCATACCAGACTAAAAGATAATGCTAGACTATTTGAAAGACGACGCCCTTTAAAAACGAATCTGATGAAGCGTTTCCAAGAAGGGGCTAGAAAGACGGCAGCCGGTGAGAGCACTTTCTCCTCTCGCAGAAGACCCAGGTTCAATTCCCAGAACCCACGTGGTAGCTTACAATCTTCTACAACTCCAGTTCTAGGGGATTTGATGTCCTCTTCTGGCTTCTACCCATGTGGTATACACACACACACACATTTGAGGCACACACATGTACACATAAAATATAAATAAGCATTTCTTTAAAAATAGTTTCAAAGTTTAGCAGAAGAACAACAGACACAAAACATGATCTGTGACTGTAATTCTAGCACTCAGGAGACAGAAGCAGGAGAATCCTGTGGGCTACACAGTAAGACCCTGCCTTCAAAAGGAAAAACATTTAAAGCTAACCTTAAAAAGTAAAAAAAAAACATTTTTAATTAAATTGAAGAACAAAAATTCAGAAACAAAACAATTAGTAATGATTTTTTAAAAGATTTATTTTTATTGTATGGGCATTGGTGTTTTGCCTGAATGTATGCCTGTAGGAGGGTGCCAGATTCCCTGGAACTGGAGTTACAGACAGTCGAGAGCCACCATGTGGGTGCTGGGAATTGAGCCCAGGTCTTCTGGAAGAGCAGCCAGTGCTCTTATCCTCTGAGCCATCTCTGCAGCCCACTAGTAAATGATTTTTAAAAAAGCCAATTGAAGACCGAGAAATTAAAAACAATCAATGAAATTCCGAAAGAAAAAAAAAAAAGCAAAAAGAACAATCAGGGACTAAAATTGTGTGTGTGCTCACATAGAAATACACACAATGGGACTGAAGAGATGGCTCAGAGGTTAAGAGCACTGGCTGCTCTTCCAGAGGTCCTGAGTTCAATACCCAGCAACCACATGGTGGCTCACAACCATCTGTAATGAGATCTGGGGCCCTCTTCTAGTGTGTAGGCATACATGCAAGCAGAATACTGTATACATAATACATACATACATACATACATACATACATACATACATACATACATACATACATACATAAGAAATATACACAAATACTCAGGAGGCAGAGGCAGGCAGATCTCTGTGAGTTTGAGGCCAGCCTGGGCTACAGAGTGAGTTCCAGGGCAGCCAGGGCTACACAGGAAAGCAAAAACAAAAACAAAAACAAAAAAAGAGATACACACAAATAAATAGATAAATATGAAAGATGAATAAGAAAGAAGGGAGCAAAAAAGAAATAAAATGCTGAACAGTAGTAGGTCAGAGGGAAAAGTTCTGGAAAGAGTTCCTGTCAACAGATACCAAGTGGATTTTGTTAAACTTTCAGTTAAGAGACATCAGCTGTCAGATGGGCACAGTTTTGTGAAACTGAGGAAAAGGAAGGGCTGGACAACTCATTAGGATTCTAACACAGCTCTCCTGCCTAAAGCAAATGACAGTAAGGAAAGAAACTGCAGACCACACTCCGGGACAGAACTGGGAAGGTTCTAAATGAAATTGCTGATAAATTAAATTCGCGATCGAATTTTAAAATACTAAACCACATCATAATTGAACAGTGTTTACCTGAAGAATTAAAGAATGTTCTGATTTATCCTGGGCAGTGGTGCTACACACCTTTAATCCCAGCACTCAGGAGGCAGATCTCTGTGAGTTTGAGGTCAGCCAGGGCTACAGAGTGAGATGATGTATCAAATTTTCAAGTGTTTTTGATATGAAAAAAGACCTGTAAATATGGCCACAATATTGAACACATATAGAGAAACAAAATCAACCCTCAACAAAACAAAAGAAGGCATCCTACAAAAGTGAACTACCCTGAAGTTAGTAAATGGTCCATGTATTTCACTCAGCCTTTGCCTCCCCCTGTCCAGTCACCAAAGGCTACAATAGACTTTCTCGTAGAAGCTAATCGCCACCCACGAAAGAACCTCAAGCACAAACTTAGGAGGGGAGTGACCTAGGCCTGGCTTATTCAGAAGTACGTACAAATAGCAAAGATTTTCACAACTTCCCGCTGTTCTCGGTATTCTACAAAAGCCCTGTTTCCACATTGTTGTCAGTGTCTTTTAGACTTCTTCCTCACCAAGAAACAAAAATAAATGTTGGCATGAGCACTCCCGACATTTACTGAGACCCTGTGATGTGTCGAGCACAAAAGGAGTCAGAAATGATGGCAGAAGGGTGATGGGGCCTCAGTAAAATATGAAAAGCAAGATAAAGGAGGAGATACCATTCGGACTGACGATAAATAGGAAAGATTGCTATCAAGTGTTGTCAGGGGTGTGGGACAATAGGTGACTCTTACTGAAAGTAACTTGAAAAGTCACAGGACGAGTTAGGTTTTGTTTGTTAGTTTGTTGTTTATTTGTTTTGGTTTTTATAGTGTGAGGGATGAAACCCAAAGCTTCATGCATGCTAGACAAGTAGACAAGCATTCTACCACCGAGCTCTATTCCCAGTCCCAAGAGGAGGATTTCTTTCAAAGTGGTATGATTTAACCAGTGTTTAAAAATGATCCCTTCTGGTTGCTGTGCTGAGGAATGTAAAGAAGCAGTTGGACCAGTTATGAGGCAAAATATGATGGTGTCTTGGGCCACCATAAGAAACATCTCATCTAAATCTTTCGCATTACCTAAAAGTACTGGTGAGCCAGCCTAGTGACTTTAAGGTTAGGAGAGACTTGAAACAATACTCAAAATGTAAAATTCATTTTTAAAAAAAAAGTTTAATAAATTCTACTGTATTAAAACATTGAATCTGGTCAGTAGAAGAAACTGTGAGATTTGACTTCCAGAGATAGCATGGGTCAAAGCATTGTGACCTAAGTAGCAAAGGGCTTCTCTACAACCCCAAGAAAATGGTAAACTCAGTAGAGAACTTAGCAAAGAACTGAAAGAGGTAATTCACAAAAGAGAAAATATGAGTGGCAAGTAAGTCACTCTGAACAACTGGTCAACCTTGCTCGTCAATGTTGGGGGAAATGTAAAATAACCAAGGCAATACCATTTTTCATACACTGGACTGGCAATAAATAAGAAAGCTTAATATCAAGTGTTGACAAGGGTATGGGACAGCAGGCGCTACTAGGAATATAAACTGGCTGAACTTCTTGGAAAATAAATTGGACAGAAGTTCCCTCTCTACATGTGTCTGTTTTTGACTTAGCAACCCTGCACCTTGGGATGTAAATTTGTCACTTAAAAGCAAAAGGGAAGTAGGTACAAGATTATTTACTCTAGCACCAACTGCAGTAAAAAAAAAAAATAGCAAAGCAACCTATATGATCATCAAAAGAGGGACAGATACACAATCAACGGTGCATCTGAATTATGTGAAAATATGCAGTGGTTAAAAAGAACTGGAACCTAATAGAAAAGTCTCCAAGACAAGTGGGTAGATTTTTCCCTTTTTAAAAAGGAAGTTGAGAGCTAGAGATGTGGTTCAATGGGTAGAGTGCTTATCTACCCTACAGGAAACACTACCTCCCCCAACTCTCTCTCTCTCTCTCTCTCTCTCTCTCTCTCTCTCTCTCTCTCTCTCTCTCTCTCTCTCTCTCACACACACACACACACACACACACACACACACACACACACACACACACGCACGCGCCCCCCCCCCCCACACACACACCTACACCTATACCTCCCCACACTGAATAAAATTGGGTGTGGTGAACATGCTGTTGGCATTCTGGCCGGCCCCTTGGGGACCTGCTGTGGGGACCCACCCTATGTCCTGATGCAAATCTTCCTTTGAGGAAAAAAATCCCTCCTTTCTTCTTCCTCTTCCCTTTCCCCCTTTCTCGCCATGAGGTTGCACACCTCTGCTTCCCCCACCTTCTCTCTTTCTTCCTCTCTCCCTCTTTACCTATCTTTCTCTCTATTATAATAAACTCTCTCCAGGTGGTTGCGGTGCCTGGGGTGTAAGTGACTTTCCATGCTCCACAGCCTGTTGCCACATCTGCATGGCATGTTTCCCTCACCCATGGGACACCTTGGCCCAGCTAGCCAGGGCCTCCTGAGAGCTGAATCATTACACATGCCAATTAGTAACTCCAGCACTTAAGAGTTGAAAGAAGGAGAATCAGAAGTTCCAGGTCATTAGCTACATAGTAAGAGGCCAGCCTGAAATACACCAGACCTCCCTCCCAAAGTAACCTGAAGAACAATCTACACTATGATACCACTTGCATAAAAACAAAACAAAGCAAAATTCTCAGACACACATGTAAATACATATGCATGTAGCTAGATAAATACAGGTAACTAATGCAGATACGTAAGTATATGAAAAGAACAAAATGACACCCTGTAAATTGAAGTTAATGATTGCCCATAAGGTAGATGTGGATTGGGAGTATACAGGGGCATAGAGAGAAAAACAATTTGTTTTTTAAGGTCCCTTAGAGCCTCAGTGTAGATCCCACTACTATAGGAGACAAAGATGTTGGGCTTGCTGAGTTCCTGTTCTGTGTGAGACATCTGGGCCCCTGCTTTGCATTCCAGACGAGCTGCATTCCTGGAGAAGCAGTGACTCAGCTGAGCATGCCTTAGGCCAGGCCAAGGCCCAGCAATTCGGTGCTCTACTTTGGATCCAACACCCACTTGGACTGACTGAGAGCCGATCAGTTTCAGTTCCTTCGACACATTCAGTTCTGCTGTAGGGGCAGTTACATCCCAATGGGGCAGGAAGGACAGTAGCAAGTGTATCTAGTTCACCTCCTCCCGTCTGTGTGCTAGGTGACTTTGGTAACCAGCCAAGCCAGTCTTGGCAATTGGTAGGTGGAAACTTCAAAGGCGATGTACAGCAAAAGAGCAAGCTGGGGATACCATTGCGGGACACAACTTTTAGTCCAGTGAAGTTTTCTCTGTCCGTCTGGCATTCTGGTTAAATGAAGGGCAGGCAAAATGGTCCTTTACCATTAGATAAAGCCCTGGAAAGATGAACCACAGACCACAAAGAGCTGGGGAACTGGACCCAGATACCATGGACAAATTTACAGCTCAGTGGAATCTTAATAGGATAAGTCAACATGTGTACCATAGCTGTATAAATTATAAAGCTTGAAGAGAGCTAAGCACATCACAGAGCCCCCAAAGCATCATATTCCCCCATCCTTTCTCCTTTTTTTATTCCAACATGATCTAAAACTATTCTATAACAATTATAAGCTGGAGGGAAATTCTAGCAAAAGAAAAACAAAAACACACAGCTGTTCTAGCTATCTTTCTCAGATGTGGACAAGGACTGTTTTAAGTTATATTTTCTTTTCTTTTATTCTTGCCTGACTTGGCAGCCCTTCTGGACTTCAGCTGGCTCCAAACACAGCTCAATAAAGATCGTTCCAGAGAAGTTTCATATTCCTAAGATTCCTTAAATTACTCTTTCTCTAACTTAGGAAATGAGGTTGAAAGAGAATGAAAAAAAACAAAACAAAAAAAACACAGACCAGATTGTACCATTCTCTCTGTGAGGTTCTTGCTAAGCAAGCTGTGCCTCCTTTTCCAGTGAGAACAGAAAGCCATAGTCCTGATGGGGAGGTGGGCGGCCAGACCTCACAGGCAGTTAAGAGGACTGTTTGTATTCCGAAGAGGCCCCAGCAGGTCCCCCAAAACGTTCCCCGAAAGCTTTACAAAGGAGGAGAAGAAAAGAGAGAGAGAGATGTTTGCACACTACCCATCTAAACAGTCAGCAACCGTGGGCTGCATTCATTCACCAACTGTTTATTTCACACCTGTCCTCTCCCAGGCCGGGTTAGAGATGCTGAAGACAAGTCAGGCTGAGACAATTGTGTGCGGTCCACAGCAAGCTGCTGGACCAGGAACCTAATGTGGAACAGAGCTGGAGGAAGCCCTGGCCCCAGGTTGTGTGCTCCCAGCTCCTTTGCTTCCTTCCTCCCCTTTTCCAAGCTCCCAGGCTTCCTTCCGTCTTCCTCTCCTCTCCTGTATCCCTGCTTATTATATGCTTCACCTTTCCCCCTGCACATTGCAAGTCCCTTGGTAAACATCAAAGGAAAAGCAGCAGGACGGGGATGCTGATGGAAATGAGACCATGACTCATCAGAGGATGTTTTCCTTTCTTCCACTTAGACAGCTCTCTCCTCAGAAGAACCCAGGCGTCTTTTCAGGCCGAGACCTGCTTGTCGTCTCCCCTTTTATGGTGAGAGAGTCCTCCAATCTGCTTCTGATGGTCCACCCTCCTTTCTCAGCCTCCCTCTGGGATGGACCTGTCCACTGAGGCTCCCACTGGCAAGCACTTCTGTTTCCATATACAGTATTTCGTTGTTGGCTTTTGATTAGTAGTGTACGTTCATGTATGCACATGTGGCATATATGCATATGTACACGTGTGTGTGCATGCGTGTGGAGGCCAGAGGTCAATGTTAGGGATCTTCATCTATCGTTATTTATATTATTATATTTTTTTGAAACAGAGTTTCTCATTAAACATGGCTGACTGTCTAAGGCTAATTTACCTAGCTAGTGAGTCTCTGGGGTCTGCCTGTCTCCAGCCTTCAGCACTGGGGTTACAGACATGCTCCACTGTACCCAGTTTTCAATGTGGGTCCTAGGAATTGGACTCAGGTCCTCGTGCTTGGGCAACAAGCACTTTACCTGCTGAGCCATGTCCTCTGCTTGTTTTGGGTTTTGTTGTTTGTTTGTTTGTTTGTTTTGAATGCTCGACACTCGGGAACCTGGTTTCGTACTGCATCCTCTCCCAGCCACTACCCTCACTGCTCTATCCCCACAGGCAATCGTGACCACACTTCAAAGGCAAAATAGAAGCCCTCAGAGAAGGAAGATCTCACTCTTTCCAATCACCCCATCTCCAACTCATGATTCTACTGCTTCAGCCTTCCCAGGCACGTGGCACTATGGGTACACCTACCCCTTTTATTTTATTTAATATTTATTTGCTTGTTTGTTTATCTGAGATAGAGACTCACTGTGTAATCCTGGCTGACTGACCTGGAACTTTCTATATAGACCAGATTGGCATGGGGCCTCACAAAAACCCAACTGCCTCTGCCTCCCAAGTACTGGGGATTAAAAACATCCATCACTATGCCTAGCACTCAGAACTTTTTATTTACTTATTTATTTATTTATTGTGTGGGCATGGTGTTTCTTCCGCATCTATCTCTATGCAATATGTGCATGCGTGGCACCTGTATAGGCCAGAAGAGGACATCAGATCCTCTGTATAGGCCAGAAGAGGACATCAGATCCTCTGGCTGGAGTTAGAGATGGTTGTGAGTTGCCATGTGGGAGCTGGGAGTCAAACCCCAGTCCTCTGGAAGAGCAGCCAGTGCTCTTCACCACTGAGCCATCCTCCATCCAATCATAATTTTCATTCCCACATTTTCCTTGCATTTTCAATGACTTTTTTAATTTGCATATATCCTTGCTCTTAAATATTCTCTGGAGTCTTGGGAGATAACAAAGCCATTCTGCTATTGCTGATAAACTGAGATCTGTCCCTGTGATCCCTTCTCTATCAGCCCTCCGGGACCTGGGCACTGCCCTTCTGTGGATGGTGGTGATCTCATGTTCCTATCAGTACTCCAGGGCAGACTCCTGAACTCCACATTAAACTCGGATTTGACTGCCTGTTGTCCCTCAAACTGAACTCATATTTCTCCCCAATTTCTTGTTTCTTTTATCTCAGTAAGTGCCACTACCATCCACTTAAATTACCCACATCAGACTAGGCTTCATATGTGACTGTCCTTATTTTTCCTCATTTATAAGCAACCTATTAATCCCCAGTGATCTAGCTCCTTAATACCACTCATTGTTATCCAGATGTTTCCTGCTTTGATGAAGTTGTGCAGGTGACATGAATGCTTCTCTCTCTCTCTCTCTCTCTCTCTCTCTATATATATATATATATATATATATATATATATATATATATATATATATATATATATTTAAGGGAAGGTGCAGCAACTCTTGTTCCAAACTAGCTCCATACGGGGTTGCAGGGCTGGAATTTTCTGTCCCCCACACTAATGAGTCACTGGATATGGGCATCTCCAGGAAAAGGGGCACAATTTTAAGCCACCGGTGGCTGAGACCAGAGAATATCTGCTCACAGCACTTCCAGCAGCCAAAGAAGTGAGTTATTTATGATGGACATTCCACATGGTACCCTCAGAGGCAGCTGTCTTGGACTGGGGGTACACAATATTTCATTTGTTTTTTCACACTAAAAACTCCAATATACTTTTTTTTTTTTCATGATAAACAATGTATCTCAGAGTCCATCTGCCAATCCTTTGTATCGGCCTACGCTGAGACAAGGGATGCTTTCCATGCTTAGACACTGCTCGGTATTCTTTCTACCATTCCACAAGATCAGGGCCATCTTGTCCCTTTGAGGAACTACAGTTACCATTTCCCATCTGGGTAGGTGACTCTCTCCACTATATCCTATATTAACCAGGCTTTTCAGCACTGTGACACCCTCCTCAGAGAAACAGTCTACATGAGGAGACTTTATTTTGGCCCACGGTCTCAGAGGTTTGTCCACGCTTAGCTGTGACGCTGAATATCATGGCAAGCATGTGTGTTGTAGTAAAGTTGTTTCACCCTTGGTTGCCGGGAAGCAGAGGCAACCAAGATCTACCAATAAGATCTACCCCCAGTAGCCTATTTTAGCCAGACCCCACTTCCTATGGTTTCTGTTATGTCCCAATAGTGCCATCAAATTATAAATCTATCCAGAGGTGAATGTGTTGGTTAAGTCAGAGTCCTTGTGATCCAATAACCGCTCAGTGATTGGATTGGCAAGATGAGGACCAAGATTTCAAGGCATGAGCCTTTTGGAGGACACTTCATACTTGAAAAAAAAGCATGTCCCTCTGTAATGGCTTTCTGTCCATCGCGTGCAAAGGGAGCTTTCCAAAGCTCACCTTGGTGTTCTCAGGGGTTTGAGCCCAACCTACTTAGCTGGTCTAAGTCTGACAGTGGGATGTGATTTGTACTCACCTATCTAGTCTGATTCTCTTATCTATTATCCTGCACCTCTCTACTTGATGCTTTAGCAAGACAGAATTGTTGAAATCTCCAGTACCGACTAAACTGCTTCTCGACTCTGGATTTTAAGTATTTTCCCAGATCAGACTGTATTGAATTTGTTTGCCATAATAGCCTGATTATGAGCATTTTGAGAGCAAGGGACGTCCACATCCTTACAACAGGCACTCAATAAATAACATACGAATGCATTAATATTTCTAGGAAGGATTAATGCCCCATGGGATATGCTTACTTACAAGTGGTGGCCACTAAGTGGGAAATTTTCCAGTGTTATTATTAAAGACAAACTGAAACAAGGTACAATTTTTTTAACCTAGAAATTGGCAGGGTTGCTAGTACTTGAGGCAACACGGGTCTGGTACAATGGAAAAACAATAAACTTCAAGTACCAGAGAGGGAGCTTGGCAATATGGGACCAGAAGTTTAAGATGCTTCCGCTCTGGCTGCAGTGATGGCTCAGTGGTTAAAAGAACTTGATGTTCTTTCAAGAAGACCTGAGTTGGGCTCCCAGAAGCCACATGAGGCAGCTCATGATCACTCACAATCATGATCCTGGAGTTCCAGTGGTCTCTTCTGGCATCTGTGGATACACACAACACACGTGCGTGCGTGCACACGCACACACACACACACTTTTTAAAATATTTTACTTTACTATTTTATTTTATGTGTGAAAATATTTTGCTTGCATGTATGTCTGAGAACCATGTTGAGTGCTTGGTGTCCAAGAAGACCAGGAGAGGGCATCAGATACCCAAAAACTGAAGTTACAGATGGTTGTAAGCTGCTGTATGGGTGCTGGAAATCAAACCCAGGTCCTATGTGCTCTTACTGCCAAGATATCTCTCCAGTCCCCCACATACAATAGTCTTATTCATAACTCTTTTTTTTTACTGTATATGCTTCTGAATCTTGAAATTTTCTGCAATAAGTATATTTAATGTAAGAAAAAATTCTGTTTATCAAAAACTTGATGTAATAACATTAGAATAAATATATGACAGGAAAATAGAAATGAAGCTGCCTAGGGAACACAGGGGAAATTAACAGGAGTAGTGGGAAATGTGGTGTGGGAGTAGAGAGATAAGGGGAGAATATTCTCAACACACACACATGTATGAACATTCGAATAAAGTTAAAGAGTTGGGAAAACGCTGTCAGATCTCATGGCACTGTTATCTGGATCTGCTCAGCATCTCTTTGTTACCATCCTTCTGTTCAAAGCCCTAGTCCTCAACTCTTGATGCTTTTCCTCAACTCCAGGTGGTTCAGATACGAATCGTAAGACTTTCTCTTCTAATAATTTGAGTCTGGATTGAAGGCCCAAAGGGACAGGAGGCATTTAAAGCCCTTCACTGGGAAGCAGAAGCAGCAGAGATGTGATTAAGGAACTTTTACTGCTATGATCTCTGTAACCATCTTGGTTCCTCTTCCTTCCACTTAGTCACCTGACACTCCTTAAACTCTGCAAGCTACAACCCAGTACCTCCTAAAACTCTGCAAGCTACAACCCAGTACTTCCTTAAACTCTGCAAGCTATGACCCAGTACTCCTTAAACTCTGCAAGCTATAACCTAGTACCTCCTTAAACTCTGCAAGCTATAACCTAGTACCTCCTTAAACTCTGCAAGCTATAACCTAGTACCTCCTTAAACTCTGCAAGCTATAACCTAGTACCTCCTTAAACTCTGCAAGCTATGACCCAGTACCTCCTTAAACTCTGCAAGCTATGACCCAGTACCTCCTTAAACTCTGCAAGCTATTGCCATATGACTCCATAAATACCCTTTATTTAAGCTAGTGTCTGTTGTATGCAGCAAAAAAAGATAGATAGATAGATAGATATAGATATAGATATAGATAGATAATCCAAATATTCATAAAATGCAAAGAATGTTTAGAACATGTGGGGCTTACCCCATCCTTCCTGCCCAAACCATACATTTACTGCTCAAACACAATTGTGCATTTGTTCATAGTACCTATTTTTGCATAGTTAGAAGCACGCTATACAGAGCCTCTTCCAGTCAGGTTCTTACCTTGCATTATACTTGTAGCAATGTTTAGTGGTTTGACGAAGTCTTCTATGCAGCATTGTAATCGGTACCATCATTATCTTGTATTGGTGTGTTGTAATTTATGAAATCTCAATCCAACAGCTGGGTACTTGGGCTGATCTTAGAGCTTTACTAGCAGATACAGTGTTCAAAAGGAGCAGTGCACTTTTACTGAGTTGTTTCCTTCCTTGTGATAAATTTAAAACACCGAGAAATGGATGTGTTACAACATCCTTGCTCCTTCCGTGAATTTGATGCATTGCATTGTAAAGTGAGAGGTGCTTTTGTCTTATGAATAATTTTGTTGTGTATGTTTGGGTTTCCATTTAGGTGATAGTAATAGGTAGGTAAATTTAGATGAATAGAATCTGCTTGGTTATAGACTGTGTCTCTGTGTTGTAACTGTTAGCATTATTATACAATTATTAGCATGATTACTTTTTTTTAAATAAGTTTTTGTAGAACATCACAGGGACAGATGGCACAAGTCATGATGGTGTATCAATGAATGTTCACAAAGGAAATACTTCCCTGTGACTACTATGAAGTTCCAGGAAGACCGTCTAAGTTTCCTCCCAATTATTCCATTCTACCAGATAACCCTAACCCTGACACCTATCACTATGATGTGATGGTTTCTGTTTTTAAACTTTAAACAAATGCTCCAGCGGACAAAATGTGACTCAGTGGGTTAAAGGCACTTGTGGCAAAAGCCTAATGGCCTGAGTGTGACCCCTAGAACCTATGCAGAGGTGGAAAGAAAGAATCAACTCCACAAAATTGGCCTCGGCGCATCGCCCCCCACTAAATAAATGAGTATATAGAAAACAAACAAATGTATCCTTTTGTGTGTGGCCTCATTCATCTATATTATATTTAAGAACTCCCAATGGGACAGTAGCTCATCCTTTCTTACTTCTGTAGAGAATTGCATTGAACAGATATATGGTAATGTATTTATCCATTCTACTATTGATGGACAATGGGCTCCTTCCAAATGTTGGCATCTGTGAATATGCCTATAGTTGTGCAGTACACACAGGTCCAACTTTCTTAGACCTGTTAGTTTTCCAAAGTAGGGTACCCATTATTATCCTTGCCATGAGTGGTAGCTCTTAGGGATTGTAGCACCTCGGTCAAAGAACCATGAGGTGTTGGTGGCTTGCTTCAATAAAACATCACAAAGGTCCATTAGGGAATTTCCAGGGACCTAATGGTGACACTTTAAAAAAAAACGTTTTATTATTATTGTGAGTATATGACTGTGGGCATGAGCATGCCATGCACATGTATGGAATTCAGAGAAAATTTTCTTTAAAAAAAAAAGTATTATTTATTATGTGTATGTGTGTGGCCTGTGCGCAGGGGCTCAAGAGGTCCATAGGAGGGTTTCAGATCCCTTTGAGCTAGAGTTACAGATAGTTGTGAGCCACCTGAAATGGGTGCTTGTTGGGAGTCCCTGCTGGTCAGAGGTTGTAGTCTACCATGTCCAGACAGCTCTGAGAGCTTGGTGCAATCTGGAGGACTCCCTCCCCATCAAGTGAGGGCTTCCTGCTCTCTACCTGACCTTACCCTGAGAATGTCTCTAAGTCCGGATGCATGACTTACCTCAAGTGTTGCTCTCTCGACAGTTCCCTGCAAAAGCTTCCCCCTGCTGCCCATATGGTAAAAAGACATTGTCCTTAATGATAGGAGCAGGCTGCCTAATGCAAATTAGGTGACGTCCCAGCTGCTGCCCCTGTCTTATATATCTGTCTCCCTCACTCTGGAATGAAGTTGAGCTGTAACACTGAAATAGTCTCCCGGAAAGCTGTTTCCACGTGCTCTCAGGCTGGACAAAGCCTGCATGCTGCCTCTGCCCGCTTCGCTCTCGAGGTCCCACAGCCAATGGACTGCAGGGAAGGAAAGGAGCCACGGGTGCTGGGAACTGAACTCAGGTCCTCTGGAAGAGCAGGAAGTGCTCTTCTCTGCTGAACCATCACTCCAGCCCCAAGAAGACAGCTTTCAAGAATCAGTTCTCTCCTTCCACCGCGGGTTCTTTAACTCACACTCAGGCTGTAGGCTCGCACAGCACGACCCACTGAGCCATCTTGTCAGCCCAATGGGGGGCAGTTTTGACCTAGACCATAGCAATCACCGATTTCGCTAAAATAACTGCACTTATTCATAAATTTATCACCTTGTATGGCCCATATTCAATTCTAAGGTGAGACAATGTGCTTGAGACATCTTGGGATTTCCTGTGCTTTTTAACTCCCGTCTGAACTGATTTAGACTTACCTGTTCCTCAGTACTTTTTATTCCCTCCAAAACCATTTTTGGTTTTCAGTTGCTTTGGGCCAACATTAGCTGCAGAGACATGACAGAGCAATAACAAGGTGTGCTTATATGTGGTTATATAACGTATCAAACCATCTCTTCCTGGGGCTGTGGAGATGGCTCAGTGCCCAAACATGAGGATCTGGATTCAGATCTCCAGCATCCACATGGCAGCACAGGTCTGCAACCCCAGCACTGGGAGGGAAGGAGACAGGTGAATCCCAGGGGCTCACTGGCCAGCTAGCCTAAGTGGTCAACAAAAGACCTTGTCTCAAAATGCATGGTAGATGGTGATAGACAGAAAGACACCTGATGTCAACATCTGAAGTCTACAGAAATGCACATGGGTGAGTACACATACAAACAAACAATTCAACCATTTTGTTTTCCCAAAATAATTTACAAATTTAGCCTAAGAACATCAAAATACTGGAAACTGGATTAGTCCTATAGCTTAGTGGTTGAGTGCTTGCCTAGCATATACAAGGTCCTGGGTTCAACCACACCACAGAAACAAATTAGCCATGCTAAATAAAGCATGTGTATAGTCATAAAATTAGTTTGGTTCTTCAATATTATCATCATCATTATTATTATTTACACTTACTTATTTTGTATGTATGGGGGTGGTCGCCAGTGAATGTATGTAGAAGTATGAAGACAACTTGTAGGAACCGGTTTTCCTGCCCTAAGGGCCCTCAGGATCAAACTCAGGTTGTCACACTTGGAGTCAAGGGTAAACCCTCTGTCTTAGTTTCCTGTTGCTGTGGTAGGACATCATGGCCAAGGCAACTTCTAGAAGAGTTTATTTTGGGTGTACAGCTTGGGAGGGTTAGAGTCCTTGGTGGTGGAGTGGAGACAGCAGGTGGCAGGCCGCTGGAGCAGCTGAGAGTTCACATCTCAACGTGCAAGCCTGCCACAGAGGGAGCATCCTGGGTTGGGCAGGAGGCCTTTGAAGCGCCAAAGCCTGGACCTCCCCTACCACCTCCACCCCGGGACAGTCTCTGACAAGGCCACACCCCAATCCTTCCCAAACAGACACACTGCTGGGGACCAAGTATCCAAAAGTATGACTCTACGGGGCCTCATTCAAGCCTCTCCACCCACTCAGCCATCTCACTGGCTCCATCAAGTTAGTTTTAAGACCTCCTTTCCGTAAAACCTGTTTCCCACTTAATTGTTTAAGAGCTGATGGTTCAGAATGTGTACTCTACATGCCTGTTTGTTGTTCCTGTTGTTTGTTTCATTTCAATTCATTCTTTCCCTGGGAAAACAAAAATAATGAAGCCCAAAGTACTATTTTCAACCTGTTTTTTTATATAGCGTTTTCTTAGGAAGTGTTATGTTGGCTCACGTACGGTTTTTCTTTAGAATTTGGTTAGGGGCTACTGGGCACTGAGGAAGCATTAAAGAAGTTGAAGACATTGTCCTTGCTCCTAAGGTCCTTATCCTACAGCCAGGGGGGAAAAATGCGTGTGCATAATGAAGCCGATTACTGTTGTAGAGAAGACATTTAAACATCATGGAAGAAGCATGGCCTGGTGGGCATACCGCACAGGAGGACTTCATGAACACACAGAGGAGGACACAGTGCACACTGGCAATGTCATCACAGAAGTTCTCAGTAAATACTGAAGCTTGAGCCAATGATCAAAGAATAAGTGGAATTTTAACATGGGAAGAAGAGAGAAAGGAAAGAAGCAGGAAGGGAGGGAGGGAGGGAGGGAGGGAGGGAGGGAGGGAGGAAAGAAATTGCGTACAATCGAGGCCTGGAGGCCTCCAACCACCCAGGATGCTGAGGCAGGAGGATCATAAGGTCAAAGCTTGCCTGGGATACAGAGTAAGTTTGAGACCATTCTGTGAAACCTGGAGAAACCTTGTCTCATGAAAGAAAGAAAAAATAAATAAATAAAAAGAAGGCTGGGGATATAGCTCAGTGAAACGCTTGCCTGGAATGTTCAGTCCCTGATGGCCTTTAGTTTAAAAAGAAGCAAAGAAAATTCTACACAGGTCCAGAATTCTAGAGCCTGGGGCTCATCTACACTTTTAAATGAAATGTTTGAAGCTTAAAAAGCATAGAGAATAATATGCGCCTTTGTTCTCTGCACACGGCTCTGTGAAATATTAACTCACTGTCGTCAGATTTGCTTCAGGCCCGCTTGTTAAACAGAGAAACACCACGGGTTTGGCTTTGCCCTCTGCACGCTCTGTTGTGAGCCTTGCTTCCTCAGCTAACCTGCAGAGATTATGACCAGGCCCGTTTAAAAATGCTTATCACATATGGAAATGTCTAACGCTACCTTAGGAGTCAGCATCTGCGGCACCTCTTCCATCACCCTTTCTCTGTATTTTCTAGACGTCTGCATATTCAAGTTCTGGTTCTCACTCAATTATTCATTTACTTATCTGCAGTACTGGGAACTGAACCTGGGGCGTCAGGCATGCTATCTGGGTTTAACTAAACTGTTATCACACAACAATTTCCTCATTCATTCTGTTGATGGAAATTTATGTGATTTTTTTTGGGGGGGTGCGTAATTTTTCTGTTGCAAGATGATGCTTCGGTGAACATGCCCACGCCTTCTTTGTATCCAAGGAAGAGTTTCCTTTGAGGATCACATGGAGAAGTTGACTTGCTGGATTGTAAGATAAGAGCATCTTAACAGATCTTGCTACATCGTTTTCCAATTTTTAAGACCTTCCAGTATTGTATTAAAGTTCCCAGGTTGTGCCGGGCGGTGGTGGTGTACGCCTTTAATCCCAGCACTCGGGAGGCAGAGCCAGGTGGATCTCTGTGAGTTCAAAGCCAGCCTGGTCTACAGAGTGAGTTCCAGGACAGTCTCCAAAACTACACACAGAAACCCTGTCTCTATTCCAGGTCATCTTTGGAATTCTGATTGTAGCAGGAATCTTAAATGGTCTTACTAATAAAATCAAACCCGAGGTCAGTTATTGGGGTGAATGCTGGAAGATCAGAGAAACAGGACAAGCCACAGCTATCTCACCTTGCTAGTTCCTCAGCTGATCCTGTTTCCTCGGACTGGAAGCCTCTGAGTCCTCATCCAGAATGGGTCTCAGCTGAACTGCTGCTAGAAACCTGAAAGCTTAACCAGCTAAATGCTTCTAGTTTCTGGTTCTCACACCTTATATATCTTTCTCTTTCTGCCGTCACTCCCTGAGATTAAAGGCATGAGTCACCATGCTTGGCTGTATCCTTGAACAGATGGATTTCTGCCTCTGGGATGCTAGGTTTAAATGTGTGTGCTACCACTACCTATCCTCATGTTTAATATTGTGGCCATCCTGTTCTCTGACCCCAAATAAGTTTATTAGCTTGCACAATATTTTGAGAAACCCAATACCACCACATTCTGATGATTATACCAAAGGCCTGAAGCTGCCAGTCTCTGAGAGCTGGCTGTGTATGGAGATGATCTTCTGTGCTGATCTCACCATGAACTATCCAGCTTGAGCTAATGGGAGACATTAAACCTCTGCAAAGGATTGAAGAAGAGCAAAGAAGGGATGGATGATCAGAATGTGATGATCAGATGAACACTTTACTCACTTTTGATCCCAAGTACATAATATAACAAAGCTCAGCAATCATGGTTCAGTAACTGTTTGATTGACCAGGACTGGTATTAATTATGATCTGCTTTTGGCTTTCATTTCTTTCAGCTCCTATTTCCCCAACCTGTAAATTGTGGATGGTAATATAATTTATGAAGTCATCCTAAAGCTAAAATGAGATTTAAAAAATGTGTAAACATTTATGCATTTTAAAGAGCTATGCCAACTAAGCCAGAGGAGAAAGCCATTTCCAGACTGTGACTTCTTTGGCACAACTTCGTAACATTTTAGTGGCTCATAAGAACCTCCAGGTTTCTCATTGCCATTCTTCCCGGGACTCCAGTCAATTCTAAAATCCAACTTGCCAGTGTTGCCATGCTTGGTTTAAGTGAAAAATGTCCAACACATTCTCAGTATACTTGTCCCCAGTTGGTGGCACTGTTTGGGAAGGCTCAGTAGGTGGAGCCATGCTGGTAGAAGCATGCCATTGTGGGAAGCCTTTGAGATTTTAACAGCCTCTCACCACTTTCTTGGGTTTGTGCTTGTGTTTAAGATGTGAGTGCTCAGCTTCCTCTTCCTGCCACCGTGCCTGCCTCTTGCTGCTGCGAATCCCACCAGTGGAGACTAAGACCACCACCACAATTATCCAAATCCAAATTTGAAGCAAGCTTCCTTTTTTTTTTTTTTTTTTTTTTTTAGACAGGGTTTCTCTGTGTAGCTTTGGTGCCTGTCCTGGATCTCGCTCTGTAGACCAGGCTGGCCTCGAACTCACAGAGATCCTCCTGGCTCTGCCTCCCAAGTGCTGGGATTAAAGGCATGTGCCACCACTGCTCAGCTTGAAGTAACCTTTAATTAAATAGTGGCCAGGTGGATGGGCTCTGGCCAGGTCCATCTCTGGCTCCCCAGAAAAATGGTCCCAAGTCTTGGTTTATAGTGGACCCATCAGATCCAATTGGGGCAAGTGTACATCCTGACAAATTTCCTGCCTCCATACCTCCCACCCACATGTGATCAAGCACATCTGGTGAAGATGGGTCAAACAAACTTGTTTAGGCAAGTGAAAACATGTGACTTGTTATCCCTATAAACAATAGCCTCCAGCATTTCAGGAAATATCTGTCCTTGGGCAAGGGGCTTGCAGATCAGAGGCATTTTTGTTTCGTGAATCTCCTAGGCACAGGAATTAAAAGTTAAAATGTAACTTTGTCTCTCACACTGCTTCCCTGCCATGATGGACTCTTCTGCTTCTGGATTCTTCTTTCTTCCACAAATTGATTTTGGTGATGGTGTTTTATTATAGCAACAGGAAAAGAAAAGTAATTAATATAAAAGTTGGTACCAAAGAATGAGTTCTTGTGGTGATGAACCTGACAATATTGCTTTTTGGAAGAATGTGGAAAACTTTGGAACTTTGGACTAGAAACATGGTTGGATATTGTAAGTAGAGCTTAAGAGATGGTCTGAGTAGGCGCCTGAAAGATGTACTGCTGAGAGAAAAGTAAACTGCAGAGGCTCAGTAGATTTCAGAGGGAAGCAAGGATTTTAACAGCAACTGAGCCAGAGGTCATTCTTGTGAGAGTTTGGCAAAGAATGTGGCTGCCTTCTGCTCTTGTCCTAAGAACTTGCCTGAGGTTAAACTTCAAAGTAATGGACCAATTAATTTGGTGTAGTAAACTTAAGACAGAATAATATTGAATCTGTGACATGGCTACCCTCCGAGCTCCCTTATGCTGGTCTTCCATAAAAAAGAGCAAGTGGTCAGACGTAAATACAAACTATACAGTTTAGAGAGAAAAAGAACACTAATAAGCTTCATGTCAAGGCCAAAGCATGCACTGGAAGAGAGGTTATAACCATTAAGGAGGGGCCTACTGTGTGCTGGAATAAAGGGAAGGGTGTCCTTAGGGCAAGACTCCATCTAGCTAAGCTCCCAATTTGGGAAAGGAAAAGATCTAAGGAGTTTTCTGCTCCTAAAAAGTAACTTCAGAAAAAGCCACTGATAATACAGCTCAAAAGGTCTGGGGGCTGTCACCCCAAATTTACAATAGAATTTGGCAGTGCCAACCATGTGGTGCTGGCTTTAGAGACACAAGGAATCCAAGAGTTAAGGGTCATGGGTTCTTCCACTGAAGATTCAGAGAGCTGATGAGCTGCAGTATGCGGCAGGGGTATCCCCACGTGAAAGTCACGTCTACCCCTTACCGCCATGCTTCCCTGCCAGAAAGGACTCTCATCCCACCGGGACCATAAGTCAAAATAAACTCTTTCTTCCATAAGTTACTTTTGGTCGTAATGTTTTCCACAACAGGAAAAGAAAAGTAACTAATATAGCCACATATAAAGATAGTTGTTGGAAAACACATATTCTTGGCAGAACATGGTGGTGTATGCCTTTAATCCCAGCACTTGGGAGGCAGAGAGACATGTGGATCTCTGAGTTTGATGCTAGTATGGTCTATAGAGCAAGTTCCAGGATAGTCAGGGCTACACAAAGAAGTCCTGTCTCGAAGAAGAAGGAGGATGAGGACGAGGACAAGGAGGGGAATGAAGAAAAGAAAAGAAAAGAAAAGAAAAGAAAAGAAAAGAAAAGAAAAGAAAAGAAAAAAGGCACTCTTTGTAGATGTAACTGTCTTGTTAAATAAGAAACACAGAACCAATTGCAGAGTTAAAAGCCAAGAGGTCAGAGCAAAATAGTTAAGAGCTTAAAACCTTTTCTTACCCTTCACTGCTGCTGCTGTCCTTCCTCTCCACAAAGAGATAGATGTACTTTCTGTGTGTCTGTCTTTTTTATAGACTTTCTGTTCTGCCTTCTCATTGGTTGTAAACCCAACCACATGACCTCCTCGTCACTGCCTGTCTGTACAGACCTCCAGGTCCTCTATGGTTGGTATTGAGATTAAAGGCGTGTGTCTCCATGCTGGCTGTATCCTTGAACGCACAGAGATCTGCCTGTCATGTGATCTAGATTAAAGGTGTATACCACCACTGCCTGGCTTCTGCTATGGCTTGCAATTAGCTCTGACCCCCCAGGCTACTTTATTTATTGACATGCAAATAAAATCACATTTCAGTATAAATAAAATATCACCATAATTCTTATCTTTACCCGAGAAGAATGTCAAAGAAGAATTCATGGTGGTGTATGATGTGGTTTGAATAAAAAGGGTCCCCATAGGCTCATGAATTTGAATGTTTAAGTCACCAAAGAGTGGAACTGTTCAAAAGTATTATAAGGATTAGAAAGTGTGACCTTGTTGGAAGAAGTGTGTCAGTGTGTTGAGCTTTGAGGTTTCAAAAGCCCATGCCAGGCCTAATCTCTCTGCCTGCTGCCTGAGGATTAGGACACAATTCTCCCAGCTACTTCTCGGGCACCATGTCTGCCTGCCTGCCACCATGCTCTCCACCGTAATGATAGTGGATTAACCTCTGAAAGTATACGCCAACCTCCAGTGAAATGCTTTCTTTTGTAAGAGTTGCTTTGGTCATGGTGTCTCTTCCTAGCAATAGAACAATGACCAAGGCATGGGGCCGTACTGAATTCTAATCTCTTCGATGTCAAATATAAACCCACCCAATTGCTGTAGCAGGATAGTACCCAAGTCTGTATTTTTATTCAGCCACATCCTCATTTTTCCTTAGTATTTTAAAGGCCAACTCAACTCCTATCTAGCTAAATCATTCCCCATTCCTCTTATTTCTCTTCTCTGTTTAGATGTCCTCTATCCTTTACCTAATTTTCATTCTGAGAAAATCTAAAAAACATTTGTCCAGGAAAAAACAAGATTTATCCTGTAACAAGATAATCCCACAGCACACTTTTTTTTTTTTTTTTGTCACAGATTGAAGTGACCATTATTTTTCTTTTGTGTTAACATTTCTTTTTCCTTTTTGATATTGCTATTAATCAAACTCAGGGCTTCACCTATTTTCAACTTGAACCTTTGAAAACTGAAGGCCCAGGGGCTTGGAGAGATGGCTTAGTTGTTAAGAGGGCTGCCGCTCTTCCAGAGGGCCCGGGGTTCAATTCCCAGCCCCCACATGGCAGCTCACAACTGTCCAGGGAATCTGACACTTCCACACCAATGCACATAAAAAAAAAATGAATTAAGAAAAGATGATATAGATATCCCTTACATTAAAAAGAAAGAAAGAAACAAACAAAGAAACAAAGAAACAAAGAAAGAAAATGGAAGGCCCTGTCCATTCATCTCAATAGCCCCTTACTTAAAAGCAAGTTTGCTCAGCATTTTCTCCGCTGTCAGACTTCACTCAGAGGACAACCACCATCTTCATTTGTATTACTCAGATTTATCCTCTGATATATATGTATATATATATACATTCCTCATATATTACATCTGAAGTTGCTACTATCCTAGCTCCTCTCAGAATGCCCTCTCATCTCCCCCAGTGCAACACTCGTAATGGAAACTCACATTTCTTCGCTATCTAAGGTCTTCAGAGAGCTTCCATAATTTTGATTATTTGGAATTGCAGGAGCACATTCATTGGCCAGGTGTGGTATTAGCAAAAGCAGATGGGGATGGGACCAGAGAGGATAATGAAGAAGCTTGCATCCTGACACAGAAGACAGGCTTCCGATGTGCAGACATCTGGGGTCTCTGAGGGGTAACAGCAGAATGCTTTCCTTAGGCGAGAGAACCCATGAACCCTAGCTATTGACTTCAACAATGTAAGAGCATTATAGTGGGAGGAATTTCGAGATCACAGAAGTGTTTTTAGATATAGAGACAGATCTGGGCTGCCTATATGCAGGTTTCAAAGATTTATTTACTTTTATTTATTTTTGAGCCTGGGATCCCTGCCTGGCCTAGAGTTTGCTGTGTACATCAGGTTGGCTTGGAGCTCATAGAGATCCACCTGCCTCTGTCTCCCCAGTCCTGGGATTAAGAGCATGTGTCACCACACCCAGCTAATCTTTTTTCCTGGAGATTATTATTTTGTGTGTGGTGTGTGTATGTGCACACATGTGCACCTTTTGAGCCCAGGTCCTCAGTGAGAGCAGCAAGCAGGTTTAACAGTGGAGCCATCTCCTCGGCCCCTACTGACACATTTCACACAGGAACTTATCTGTTTGCAGACAGACACAATGCAGCAGGGGAATCTTCAGGAGATCCTTTCCTTTCCTGCCTCATTACCATGAGAACACTTACTCCACCATCGCATGCTGAAACTGTTCTGATGGTGTCAGATACTCAGCTGGGAAAGCTCCTCATACCAGATGAGTCCTAATTGAACACAGTGTGTCTTTAAGAAACTGGAGGATTAGATCCCAAACTGAAAGTCTGGTTCTAATACCAAGAGGCATGCTTTGGCCCAGATGGGCTTTGCTAGGAGCTCAGACCCAGCAAATTGGATCAGTTTCCTAAGACAGAGATCTGGGTCAGTTTGAGAAATGGATTACCTTCTCATTCACCTTGCTCCCACGTGCAGGGAGGAGGAAACAACAGAAAATGCCTGGGGTGGTATTAGAACCACTTACCTGGACATTCACTTTTAGAAACTCCTATCCAGATCTGAGCTGAGTGAATGGGTTACTTCGAGGGAGTAGGTTGAGTTGTTCGTTTGTTTACTCTGTTCTTGTCATGCTTCTGAGATGCTGAGGAACAGTTCCAGAGCTTTATGCATGCTAGGCAGGCATTCTACCTTTGAGATTACCCCCAGATAAGCCCTAGAACTTTTCTCTGGATTAGGAACAGGAGCCAGCCAGGTTGGAGTTGAGAATGACATATTATAATAGCTATACTTCGACAATGAATAACAATTAATACTGTACATCAGTTGGGCACCAGCAGGCTCAGTTTGTTGAAGCCTAGAAAACAATAAATTAGGACTGAAGCTACAATGTATCAGTCAGATAACAGGTAGTTACAATCCTGCACTGCCAACATTGCCCAGAAAGAATGAGGAACTCTTGAGGCCAATTTTTAGTCCCAGAGTTTCGAGACATATTAACTAACTAAATGTGTCCAGCTGGGGGAGTGCAGGTGAGCTGCATGGAGATCATGATGCAAGGGAAAGGTATTTCAGAGAAGCCAGTTACAGAAGAAGCAACAGCAGATGGGGGATATGAGCGTGGACGAAGTCAGTACTGACTTCCATAAAGACGACTGCCATGATGTGCTTCTAACCCCGCCCTCTTCCTCGGCCTGTCTTGGACATAGCATGCTTGCTTCACTGATACCTGTGTTTGTTTGGGTTTGGGTTTTTATTTTTTTAGAGGCGATCTAATGTAGCCCAGCCTCAGACTCACTATGTGGCGGAAGATGCCTCTGAACTCCGGATCGACCTGCCTCCACTTCCCACGCACCGGGTTTACAGGAGTGTGCCACCACACCCAGCACACTGATATCCTTTGCACAAGTACAGAAGATGGTAAAATTAAATTAATAGTGCAGGATACTTACCTGTGCCAACGCTGAGGAAGGAATGGGAACTGGGCAGGAATGGCGTGCTCAGTCACCAGCAGGGAGCAGGGACATCTCTGCAAGTCTGCTATAAGGAGCCCAAAAGCTTAGTGGCCTGAGGCTGTGAGCTAGCCCACTGCTCATAGCAGGTGTTCCTCTAAAAGAAACCCTGAACAGTACATGACAATGGCTGCCCCACACTACTTCAGCCCCACCTCTCCAGGGACCCACCTTCCTGTCCTTTTTCAGTGAATTCTCTAAGGTGCTCTAGGATCCCATTTCCTGCCCATACTGTACATTTTTTACTATGAGGACTCATCAGAATTCACAATTTGAGAGGCTCCTATTGGGATATGTAGCCATGCCACACATTGATTCAGCCGTCATTTTCCTGGCCTGCTGCAGTGATCTCCTAATCCTTACAGCATCGTATCGTATACGTATTCTTACCATCGACCTCCAGTTCATTCTCTAAGCCTGGATGGGCACACACAAAACCACACTATGGCTGTGTTGAAAGCTTTAATAATTCCCTTTTGTTCTCAGAAAAGCCCAATTATTCTTCGTGACTCACATTTTCTATTTTTACTCTATTTTCTTTACTTCTGATCTTCTTGTCTTGACCTTCTGAGTTCTGGGATTATGAGCCCGAGTCATCCGTTTTATGCAGTGGGGAAGACTGAACCCAGGGCTCTGTGGTAGGCAAGCGTTTTACCGGCTCCACTACATTCCCTGTCTTTGCTACCTCAAACAGAACAACTTCCGGCTCTTTGGCTGTGGTCTTTCCAATACTATAACAAAGTACTCAAGCCAGGATAACTTTATAAAGGAAATAGATTTATTTAGCTCAGCACTGGTTCCGGTGAGGGTCACATGGCAGACAGTGAGAACATGTGTAGGAAGAAGTAATCACAGTTCAAAATAGGAAGTCAGATAATAAACTGCATGTGACTTTAAAACAAAACAGGGGATATCACGGGGGTGGGGTGGGGTGGGAAGGGTGGGGGGATGGAGTGGGGGGAGGGGGAGGGGAGACCAGCAGGAGTCGGCTGGGAGGTAGGGGAGGGAGGTGGGGGAGAAGGATCACTGAAAACAAAGTGTGCATGAAATGCCATCATGAAAGCTATTACTTTATATGCTAATTCAAAACAATGTGGAAGGGGGGAAATGTATTTTTGCCACACATGGTGTTACCTGCCTGTGTTCCCAACACCCAGGAAGCAGAGACAGGAGGATCCATAATGAGTCCTCGTCATCTACAAACAGATAAAAGAAAACATCCTTTAAGATATTGCTTGTAGGGGCTAGAGAGATGGCTCAGCGGTTAAGAGCACTGGCTGCTCTTCCAGAGGACCTGAGTTCAATTTCCAGCACCAGGGTTCAATTTCCAGCACCCACATGGCAGCTCACAACTGTCTGTAACTACAGTTCCAGTGGATCTGACACTCTCACAAAGACATGCAGGTCAAGCACCAATGCATCTCAAAATAAAAAAAAAAAAAAATTTAAAAAATTTGTTTATAATAAGCTGTGTACCAAATATGCCAGCTATAATAAAAAATGAATTAAAGTGTAACCGTCTCCTCCGGGAGCCATTTTCAACCTTCCTAACACTGCGACCCTTTACTACAGTTCCTCATGTTGTGGGGACCCCCAACCATACAATTATTTTCATTGCTACTTCCTAACTGTAATTTTGCTAGTTATGAATCCTAATGTAAATATCTGATATGCAGGATATATGATACGCGGCGCCTATGAAAAAGCCATTTGAACCTCAAGGGGTCACAGTCCACAGGTTGAGAACCCCTGAATTAAAAAAAAAAAATCTCCAAACAAAAGCAGGGAGGCAAAGAGGAGAGTGTCCCTCAAGGCTTCCACTGAGGTCACTCTCAATGTCCCAAGGACCTTGTGCTAGGCCCCAGCTCTTATACCAAGAGTCACTGTTCATATCACTTTCTTGGGGGAACACATCTCTAATACAAGGGTCTTTGGGGGGAACAAACCACACCCAAACCACAGCACTCCAGGGAACCACTATCTGCACCGTGTGTGTGGCTACTTCTCTGTCTTTTACATACCCACTTAGCTATTCCTCCCTCTCTGAAGACTTCTGCAATTTGCAAAGACCAGATTCAGTGTTCTCCTGTGTGACCCCAGGAACCATGAGATAAAGAGCAGGTGAAATCTTGGGTATAAATGTATAGGTAGCACAGAAACATTAAGCCGGGTGGTAAATATTGGAAATATAATAAGGGACAATATCTTACATATCAGAACTTTTTCTCAGGGAACATATGAGATAGAAAACTCTGCTAAGGGGTTTGGTGTGGGTGATAATCCTCCCAAGAGAAACAAGAGATAAGCATCCTCAATGCAAATACGTGCAGTCCCCAGTCAAACCCTAGGCATTTGGATACAGGTTTGTTGTGACGTCAATATGCCTGCCAGCAGTACGGACTGTGGGATACAGAGATATTCTAATACATGGGGACCATCCCACACAGGGAAACCGTTCCACGCCACCCTCACCCCCCAGTGCTAACAAAACCTTCTTTGAGGTCCACTGGGTTAGGAGATACGTAAATCTGGGAGCTGAATTGCTTAGAATAGCACAGCAAAGGCTGAGAAACAATACCTGAAGACTCCCAGTTCCACCCACACTCAGGCAGAGGTCTGCCTCACCTACAAATAAATGCTTTTAAATTGTTTTGTTTTGAGATAAGGTCTTACTTCCCTAGGCTGGCTCAAAACTATACAGCCCAAGTTGGCTTCGAACTTGTGGGTGGTTGTTCTGCCTCAGCCTTCCTGAGTGTTGGGATCCCAAGCATGAGCCACCATGGCCAGCCTAATAATTTTTCCATTGCTACTGACAGAACACAGAGCTGCATGCTTACTAAGCAAGTGTTCTATCACTGAGCCACTCTCTAGCCCCTGTAAATAAATGCTAAGTCCAGTGCTCTAAGGAAAAAAAAATGTAAAAATGCATTTGTTTGAAAAACATCTATGTTATGCCCAAGAAGCATCTAGTTCCTCCTGGCTCTGTTGCCCTGCAGGGGTCTCTCTGCAAGGTAAAAATGTGTCCACATTCCCTATTTGTCCTGTTTGGCACTCAGTAAGTTTCTAATGTTGAGTAAGTCTTTCTAAAGGACTCTTTCTAAACTTGCTCTGAGATCTTCTCTAGGTATCAAACCCACATATTGCTCACTCATCCTTTCCAGTTGAGCACCTCCGACTCAACAGATATAGAACACAATTGTCCACTTTGATCTGATCCTGGAGCCCTCCCCCAAATAACACCAGTTCCCCTTGACACGGAAAGGGCCCACACCACACTTCCTCATTGCCCAGACCAGAAAGAAGCCTGCACTCTACCCAAGCTCTGTGTGTTCTCTCCCCTCCCCAAGCCTATGAGTTCTAGCTTCCAATTCTCTCTCAGGTTCTTAGAAGTCTCTCTGGCTGAGCCTTAATTCAGGGTCTCTGATACATGTTGTAATCATTTCCTGAATCACACCTCTAACATCTAACACTATTCCCATTGCTGTCACCCTTCATCATTCATTCATTCATTCACTTTTGAGACCGGTCTTGTTATATAGCTCAGTCTCACCACACACTGGAGACCTTTCTGCTCCTGCCTCCTGAGTACTGGGATTATGGGCACCACATCCTGCTGCCACCCTGATATATATATGTATATATATTTTAATTTTTTAGGTCACTTTAAAAAGTATCTTATGGGATAGAGAGACAAAGAGTTCAGCAATTAAGAGTACTGACTGATCTTCCATAGGACCCAAGTTCAATTCTAGTACCCACATGTTGGCTCACAACCATCTGCATGTAACTCCAGTCCCAGGGGATCCAACACCCTCTTCTGGCCTCCTTGGTGCACAGACACGCATTCAGGTAAAAGTTGCATACAAATTAAGAAATATATTTTATTTATTCTGAGAATTTCATACATGCAGAAATGTATATTGGTTATAATTCTTCTCTGCTCATTCCTGATCCACCCCCTCCTGCTCCCAGCTTCATGTTCTCTCTCTCTCTCTCTCTCTCTCTCTCTCTCTCTCTCTCTCTCTCTTTTTTTTTCCATAGTAACCCATCCAGCCCAATCTGTGTGGAGCCACCAGAGCACAGCTGATCTGCTGTCAGGGTCCACATGCTAAAGGGAACTGACACCTCCTCTCCAGAAGCATCAAACGTCAACAGCTCTCCAGTGGGGATGGGAACTTGTGAGCTATTCCCCCATCCCCACTTCATGCTAAACCATCTTGATTTTTTTTTTTTTTTGCAGGTCCTGTACAGGCAGCCACAGATGCTATCAAATCAGGGAAGTAGTCACGTCCGGAAGACACTGTTTTGCTCTGGCACTCGCCAACCTCTGGCTTTTCTAAACTTTCTCTCCCCTCTTTGGAGAAGTCTCTGAGCCTTGAGGAAAGGGATGTATCAAATGCCCCATTTGTGGTGGGGAGCATGCCATAGAGACACATCCTCTGCACTTTGGCCTGTTGTGAATTTCTGTTTTAACCACAGTCCACCCCACAAAGAAGCTTCCCTGATGAGTGTGAGAACTCCACTAATCTATGAGAGGAGAGATAGGAATTTAAGAGGGCCATTTGATACCATTTCTATTTAGCAAAGTAATAGTAGTAGATCCACCCCTAGGGTCTATGAGCTTCCCAGCTATGGATGCTGGGCCATCTTTACAGTGCCAGGCATGTGTTTGCTGTTGTGGAACAGGCTTTCAGTCCAGCCAGAATACATTTGGTTTCCCCTATAATATTCAAGTCACCATTGCAGCCATGAGCATAGCCTGCCGTGTCCTCAGTTCTCATAGCTTACAGAGTTCACAGCTGGGTCACACTTCTGACTCGCCCTCCCCCATTCTTCACTCCTCAGCAGCCTGCCCAGCACCTTCCAGCACTGTGACAGCTAGCCAGCAGAGAGGACACCTTGGTTTCTCTGTATTCTGTGACTAAAGTGTGCAGTGTCTTGAGCAACAGAGTCCTACCACCAAATTCTGGCAGGAAGACGTTCTCTCATGTGCCCACAATAATGGTCATCAGTGCCTTGTGGGCTTACTGTAATGTCAGACACTAGCCTTATGCTTACCTTCTCTGTGATACTCCCTAACAGCCTTAGTTGGAAATAATAGGACCTCCTTTCCTGAGGTCCTTCAGGAAAGGAGACAGGGGCAAGCTCCAAAGGCAGGTAGCCTGGCTTAAAGTAGAGCTAGGCTACATTTTCTGGACTTCTCTGCTGTTACAGAAGCCTGGGAGAACTTAACATGTTACAAGCCTCTGCATAAATTGGTTCTTTTTCTTAAAAACAGCTGGTCTGTGATAATCATTTCAGAATATATATAAATATATATGTATATTATTCACATCATGCACTGTAAATATATTCATTTATTGCTAATTATACTTCATGAAGACTTGAAAAGTATGATTTAAAAAAAAAAAATAAGCTGGGGATGTTACTCAGTTTGAGTGCTTCCTTAGCATGTCAAAGCCCTGGCTTCTTTCCCAAGCACTACATGAAAATGGTTAATGTGCTACAAATTTATAATTCCAGACTTGAGATGGAGGCAGGAGGATTAAAAGTTCAAGGTTATTCTCAGCCACAGAGTGAGTGTGAGGCCAACCTGGGCTATATGAGACCCTACCTCAAAAAGAAAAAAAATTCACAGCCAGGTGGTGATGGCACACACCTTTAATCCCAGCACTCAGGAGGCAGAGCCAGGTGGATCTCTGTGAGTTCGAGGCCAGCCTGGGCTACAGAGTGAGTTCCAGGAAAGGCACCAAAGCTACACAGAGAAACCCTGTCTCAAAAAAAAAAAAACAAAAAAAAAAACAAAAACAAATCACAAAGGCCATCAGACTTTTTAAGACACATTGCCCCTTTCTCTTCCTGTCCCCACTCCTAAACATACACAGTTATGTGGGCTGGAGAGATGGCTTAGTAGTTAAGAGCATGTACTGGTCTTCTAGACCTCTAGTATTGGTATTATGTGGATCACAACTGCCTGTAACTATAGCTCCAGTGCAGTCTAGCACCCTCTTCTGGCCTCTCCAGGCATCTGCACTCATATGTGTAACACACACACACACACACACACACACACACACACACACACTAAACACAGTTACTTGTGGTATCATATTATTTCACATACAGGTCTATGTTTGATTTTCCTCCCCAGTGTATGGCTTGGTTGCCATCTTTGAAAATAATTTAAATATGTATACCTATATATGTTCACATGAATGCATCAGGTCCTCTGGAGCCACAGATAGAGGTGTTTGGGAGTCATCCTACAATGGGTGCTGGGAGCTGAAATAGAATGCCCTGGAAGACAGCGTGTACTCTTAATCCCTGAGACATTTCTCCGGCCTCTGCGGATTTTTCTTTGATCTAAGCCTTCCTAGGTATTTCTGTTGCAGAGTCACTGGTGTATCAAAATGTGAGTGGTAGTTATATTAAATTGAGAGGGCTGAAATCAGTAAGCCACCAAAGTAGACTAGTAAAAAAAAAAAAAGTGGAGTGATAAAAAAATTTCTACGGCAGGACAGCAGGAGGGATTGGCTAACTGAAGGGTGGTCTGGACATGCCGGCTGTGAGGACCGCTGCCCAGCCTAGCTTTTTCACTTAGCTTTGCTGTGCAGGACTCATGGATGGCACTTTAAGAGCCCCTGAGGCTGAGGGGCTCTCCTAGAGAATACCATCTCCCCTTCTTTGCCTGACTACCCTCAACACGGTCTTCAAACATCAATTCAGTATCGGTCCCCGATCTTCCAGTGTGGACTAACGCTGTTCCCCTGGGCTTCTATGGTTCTGTGTTGTCTTTCTTTAGCTACATACTCGATGTCGAGCACACACTTTCACCTCCACTGCCATCTAACACACACACACACACACACACACACACACACACACACACACACGACTTACACGACTCTATACAATGAAGGAACTACAAATGAGAGAAAACGTGATGTCGTCTTTCTGAGGCTGTCTTTGTGTCTCCAGTAGCATCCATCAATGACATAACCAGTCTCCTTTATGGCTGAAAAAAAAAAGTTCTATTGTGTATCTATACCACATTTTTCTTATTCCATTTCCCTCTTGCAGGAGCACCTAGGTCGGTTCCATAACTTAACTATGGCGAGTTGTGCTGCAATACACATTCATAGGTAGCCAACTCTGTGATAATGCTGATTTGGAGTCTTTGGGTAAATACCCACAGAGGAGGATCGCCGGGCCATATGGTAGATCTGCTGCTGGTTTCTTGAGGAAACCCCCATGGCAATTTTCGTAGAGATTGGACTGGTTTGTTTTCCCACCAGCACACAAGGGCTCCCTCTCGTCCACTTTCACACCAGCATCTCTTGTTTGCCTTCTGACTGATGTTCTGACTGGCGTGAGAGGGAGTCTCCGTGTAGTGTGGACTTGCACTTCTCTAACGACTGGTGAGGACAGACTTCTTTTTTTCCCCACGTTTACCAGCCATCTGTGTTTCTTCTGCCTGTCCATTTCTTAAGCCCATTTATTGATCAGGTTGTTTGTGAACTGCTGGATGGCAGGTGCCCTGGCTCTTTTTTCTGTGTTCTCTTACCACCAGAATCCAATATTCATTGCTTAAGTCCATCATAGGTCCATTTAACTTAAAGGAAAAAAGAAAGCATTACACAAATGATGTATGGCTCATTGTAAGAAACAAAAAAGAACATGGCAGGACATGGCATATAAACAGAACAGACTGTTGGCTAAGAAGCTAGTCTTTACTAGTAAGCTGCCTCTGTTAAAACTGAGACTTCTGTGTGACCTTGATAAGCTTAATTAGCCTGTGATGCCATAAAAAAGGAGATAATATGACCTATGCTATCAGGTTGCTGTGTGATTTAAATGAGATAATACAAGGAAAACTCTTGGCTCCTTGTAAGCACTTGGTACTGGAAGACACCACTATTTTCTCCACGCCATTATGAACTTTCACTGGCAGTATCTAGCTAATGGTAAGATGGATGCCTTTGTACAGCAGTGAATCTCCTTTGACAGGATGTATTCAAACAATGGTAAATCCAAGAGTGGAACCCAGATGACTTTTAAGGATGTTTCTCATCCTAGAAGAGGGAAACCCTTTCTCTGACTCAAAGCAACTGTGTGATCATTAGTGTTACTTCTAGCAAAGTAGGGGCTTGTTAGACATGGGTAGGGGTGTGTGGGCACAAAGTATTATTTATTCTTTGTGAACAGTTAATTACAAAAGACCTTTTTATTTATGGCCTAACCCATATGGCAAATCGGGCCCTTACATGAAAATCTGATTCTCTGCAAAAAAGGAATAATTGGGTCCTGCCAAAATGGAACAAACAAAACTTTAAAGCCTGCTCCAACCCTGCTGAATGTCTTTTCCCTTTGAAAGAGGTCTGTCTATTCGTGATGCAAACACTCGGTTATCTGCACAGATGATAATCCCAGCAAACAAAACGGTGGAACCATTAGAACTTTCCAGTGCAAGCGATTCAGTCCTGGAAACTTGGCTTTTTAAACACGCAAAGGGCAGAGAAAGCAAGCAGAGCTGGTCCCGATTTGGGATACTTAAATTTGCTTATCTGAGTCCCCAGCCAATTATCTGCATGTCTGGCATAGAGAAGACAAACAGTTCTCCACCCACAGCACACGCAGAAGGCAGGCCTGCTCCTTAGCCCCTGCTAGTGCCTTCAATAGGCAGAAAGAAGCTGGGGAAAACCAGGCAAGGTCGGGAGTAGCTCAAGATAGCACAGCCTCAAAGTTTATCCAGAATTAATCCCGTGATGCGCACCCCTGGGGCAGAAAAGTAAGCAACATTGTTACATTTGATACTTTAGGAGAATTAAACATCATACAACTGGAAGCCTGTTTATGTACTACAGAGAGGATCATAACCCAACGTCTTTTAGTCAATGACACTCAAGTAAACACCCCATACACACGCTCTCTAGTCAAGGCTGATGCTGCACTTGTAGTAATGCTCCTGCCTCAGCTCCCTAAGTGCTGGGATGGCAGGAATGTGCCACTACACACGGTTTGGAGTAAACAATTTGAGAATTTAGTAAATATGTAATTTTACTGTAAGCAACATAATTTTTTTTAAAAATTTGAAGCTGTTAAACTGTTGGGTAGATTGTTCAACTATTCCTTAACAGGTTTGAGAAGACTAGTTTCTGAGAAGCCACTAAGCATTAGGGAACATTAGTTCTTAGGAGGTGTGGTGCCTAAAGAGATTAGGAAAGCTTTTTTGAAGAAAAAAAACACAACGTTGTGACGCCTGAGTGGCCGTCAGCGACTTGGTTACAACTTTTGCAAAAGCGTAGTAGTTTCCTGAGAACCCAACATGACCCTTCCATTGCCTGCGTCCTTTCTTAGATAACTTGTAAGCAGAGACAGTGTGTGTCTTCAAAGTCGGGACGTCCTGCTGGCTTTATGTGGATCTTAAGCTGGGTGGAGCGCTGGGCAGGTAAGGTAGAAGCTCCGGAGCTCCGAGATGGTCACGTGTTTGCATTTCAGGTGTGGGAATAGATCCGGTCCAGGCCCCACCCTCTGCAACCTCCCCCTCCTTAGGTGGCCAGACAGCTTGCTTGCACAGTGCCCGCCCCGGGCTTTAAAATCCAACCCTCTCCCTGGACAGAGGTCAATTACGGCTTAAGGTTTTGCATTGCTTCCCGTCCCCCCTCCCACAATACCCTCCCCCGCCGCGGCTCTGTCCTGGTCCTCTCTGCACCCCTGTCAAGCCAACCCCCAAGCACCCAAAGTGTCACTTCGCCTCGCTTTTCTGATTGCTACCTCCTCCCCCTGAACCTAGGAGAAAAAAAAATCTGGACTCTCGGTTGCAGCCGGCGAGTACCTGCTCCTAAAAAAAAAAAAAAAAAGTTGGGGGTGAGGGTGGGACACCGTCTTACCCATTGCCAACTACTACTACCTGCTCGGGGCTGGGGGCCGCGAGCAGCGGGTGCAACTTTGCTCCAGGGGCGTCGGGCGCTTGGCGAGCGTCCGGACCGGCGCGCCGGCCGGCCGGCCGGGAGCGCGCGGGGCCCGGCGGGAGCGCGCGGCCTCCGGGATGGCGGCTGCGCAGTGGCGCGCGGGCCGGGAACGGGAGGGGAGGGAGGGCGAGCGGGCGGACGGGCGGGCGGAGCGGCGGGCGGAAGCCATGTTGGAGCTGCACCCCGAGCGAGGGGCTGCGGGCGCGCTCCTCTCCTGGTGGGTGTGACCCGGCGGCTCCGCGCGGCGGCGGCGGCGGCGGCGGCGGGGGGCGGGGACGCCGGGCGGCTCGTCGTGGTCGGCGGCGGCCGCGGCGTGCAGCCGGGCGATTGTGACCGGCGGCAGAGCCGGGCCGGCCGCGGGCGCTCCCTCCGTGCGGCCCCCCTGAGCGCCCCCCCTCCCCGGGCCGGGAGGGAGGCGGGGGGCACCCGGGGCCCGCCATGAACCCCGGCTTCGACCTGTCCCGCCGGAACCCCCAGGAGGACTTCGAGCTGATCCAGCGCATCGGCAGCGGCACCTACGGCGACGTCTACAAGGTGAGGAGGGCAAGGGGCCCCGCCGAGCCCGGGCCTGCGCCGCTGGGACGGAACAAAGGGCCAGGCGTGGGACCGCAACCCTCGGCGGCGTCCTCCTCCTCCGGAGCCTGTGCCCGGGACGCACGTTCACGGATCCCCAGCCTCTCCGGCTGCACTGGAGCCGCGGTGCTCCCGGGAGTGCAGAGCCGGGCTGGGGAGCTTGTTGCCTGGGCACGGTCTGCGTAACGAACCGGACTGCTTAGGGGCTTGCTTGGCGATTGTCAAACCTGCGTGCCTCTCCGGGACCTGGGGATCCTCGGCCGGTGGCTGGGAGCTGCTGTCCGCCCAGGGCCTGCTGGTTCTCGTCTAAACGCGACTATCCTGGGCAACCTCCAAAACAGCCTTCGCCTTTAGCCGCTTAACATCTGCCTTAGCCTTAGCCTTTAACCTCTTTAACATCTGCCTGTCAGTTCCTTGTAATTTTCCAAGGAGTCACTTGGTTTTGTAGAAAGGGATCTGGTTTGGGAGGCAAGGAAGCAACTTTTTCTTTTTCCTCCCAGAAGCGTTGGACAGGGGTGTTTGTTTTTGGCCAGTGGCACCCAGGAATCAGATTTTTCTTTTTCGTGGATCGAGTACCCAGGGAGGGTACTGGTTTGGCAAGGTTAGAATTCAAAATTCACTAGCAGTACAGCGTTTCTGTTGCAGAGGGGGACCACTTCTAAATGTGGGAGGATACATCACTCTTCCCAGGCCAGCTCAACTCCTGGCCTCTCCGAGTCTGCCAAGAAGGGAGGTGGATGGTGTCAAATGTGGCAGCAGTTTTGATTTAGTTGCGTATCTACTTACTGGGCACTGAACTTGGACTCCTGTTTCACGGAACACCTGAGGATGCACAGAGAAACTTAGTATCGTGTCGGAAAGTTTAGTCTTCGGTTCATTTTGCCCATGTTAAAGCAATAGGTTTTTTGTTCTTGCATCAATGGAATGCGTTAGCCAAGATAAGTTAGATAAGTTAGCCCAAGGCAGTGCCGTGGGGCTTGTGTGTGTGTGTGTGTGTGTGTGTGTGTGTGTGTGTGTGTGTGTGTGATGTGTCTCCCTCACACTTTCCTCTATAGACAAAGGTGTGCTGAGCATAACTACGGTGCATAGCTTATCAGGCCTATGTTGGTGAACTTGAGTTGTGGCAACTGCAAACAGGAATGGACCCAGATGGATTTGGAATCTAGGTTTTTGTTGTTGTTGTTTGACAAGAGCAACATTGAACAGCGGTTTCGGTCATTTTAGTACAGTTGTATTTTGTGGCTGTGGAGAGGACAGTGAGGGTTGCTAGCATGGAATAGGAAGGCCTGATTTGGAGCGCTCCAGTCCCTCACCAAGATCTGGAAGATGACAAGGCATTGCTCAGGGCAGTGGTGAGAGGAGAGGATGCCACGTAGAGGGAGCTCCATTCAAAGGCCAGAGAAACCAGTATGAACCTAGGAAGAACTGTAGCTTGAGCAGCCACAGAGAGGATGGCTGTGGATACTGGTTCCTATAGTCCTTTTAGCTATGGTGCTCATGGGGGGTGAAACTAGATATGGATCTATCTTCCTTTCTTTTCTTTCCATCTTTTTTTGGGTTTCTTTTGAGACAGATTTGTGTGTGTGTGTGTGTGTGTGTGTGTGTGTGTGTGTGTGTGTAAAAACAGTTCTGGCTGTCCAGGAACTCACTCTGTAAACCAGGCTGGCCTTGAACTCACAGAGATCCACCTGCCTCTGCCTCCCGAGTGCTGGGATTAAAGGCATGCGCCACCATGGCCCAGCCTCAGTGTATGTGTACTGCAGGTGCCCATGGAGGCCAGAAGAGGGCATCAGATGTCTTGGAGGTGAAGTTACAGGCAGTTGTGAGGCCCCTGAGATGGGTGCTGGGACCAAACTTGAGTCCTGGAAGAGGAGCAGGTGCTGCTAGCTGCTGAGCTGTCTTTCCAGACCCCCTTCCATTTTTTTCTTTTCTTCTTTATTTTATTTTTCAAGGTAGAGGATCTTACTGTGTATCCCAGGCTGGACTGGAACTCATAATCTTCCAGCTTTGCCCCCTGAATGGTAGAGGTGTAGACATGCATGACTGTGTCCAATTTAGATCTGGACTACTGGGCTGAGGCGCAGGCTTGCTTGAGTTAGGTCTGCAGGACCCACGGAAAGTATAATGGGAGTACTAATGCCACAGAGTTGTCCTCTGGCCTCCACAGGTATTACATGACATGTGCATGCCACACGCACACATGCATGCACACACTCTATAAATAAATAGTTGGACTTTAAAAAGTTCTCCCTCTCGTGATGTGTTGAGGGAAAGGGCAGTTAGGAGGCTGTTCAGGTAGGGCTGGTAAGAATAATGGTGTTTGCTGGGATAGTGCTGGTAAGAATGATGATGTTTTGGAATTTGGTCTTGACTAAGAAGTTAGAAATGTATCCAGATCCAAATAGCTAATAACTGTCTGGGGGAGTCCAATTATAATAGTAGAAAAGTTCAGTTTTATGTGTCTTCAGTGGTGATGTATACACCAAGTCGTGTGTATGTGTGTGTGTGTGTGTGTGTGTGTGTGTGTGTGTGTATTTCTAGCTCTTGAGATGGGTCTCATGTTGTCTGGATTGACTTTGAAATTGTTATGTAGCAAAGGATGGATCTTATGCTGAAATTACAGGCCAGTACTGGTAGGTTCTTGATAGGAATAATTAGCCAGGTATTTAGTATATTTAAAAACCAAACCAACCAAACAAATGAGCAAAAAACAAAAACCCAAGAAGTCAGTTTGGTAGCACATGCAGCACTTGGGAAGCTGAGGCAGGAGAATGCTGGCCACAAGTTCAGGGCCAACCTGGGCTACATGGTGAGTTCCAAGTAAGCATGGGTTACAGAATAGGACTGTCCCAAAACAAAGCCATGAATGGTGTGGTAAACCTACCTGACTAAAAAGAAAAGAGTCTGTAATTTTTTTCCAAGGACACCTGAATGTAATAGAGGTATGACAAATTGACTAATCTTGTCAGCCATTCATGGTTACGGTAGCCAACATGTACGGAGTGCTTGTTACCTGGCAGGCACTTTCTGAAAGTTTCCTCCCTGGTCCTACAACTGCCTTGTTGAGGTAGATGCCGTTGAAGAAGCAAGTACAGGAGGTGTGAATGGCTTTCTGGAGTTGGTAGATGGCAAAGGTAAAAGCTGAACCGCGTGGAGACTCTATCCTCCACCAGTGGGGCACTGCCTCTGTACAGTGGATATGGGCAGATTGTGTCGTACTGAATTTCCAGGGAAGAATCTGAAGCGGATATTGCCTTCAGCATTTGGGTTGTCGCCACACTCTGAGCCTAGTGTGTCTCTTGGGTGGCTCCTCCCCCTTGATATGCAGCCAGGCCTCGTGTGCTTTTGGAGCCTGCCAGTGGACATCAGATAATAGAAGCTTGATTCCTGCCTGCCAGACTCTTTCATTCCCAGAGACCCAAGCAGAGCATCTCTGTGCCGTTTGGTACCACACCTCCTGCCTGCTAAACAACCCAAAGCTGGACCTTCCCTCTTTTCTACAACCAAGTCATGCGGTGAAGATACACGTTTTCCACGTTTGTTCTGCTGTGAGATGTGTCTGACACACGTGCTGGAGAAAAGTGCATCACGTTTCCAAAAGGCAGGGATGCGTTTTGCTCCTTGAGCTGTTGGCGAGCAGGGGCTAAAAATGGAATGGTTCTATTAAGTGAATAAGTTAGACCAATTATAGTGATTCTTGGAAGGTGGTTGTTTTAAGGGATTTTTATTTTGAAAACTCTTCCACCCACTGCAGTAACACAGTTACTGTATTTGTAGCTTGGTGACAGAGTGCTGAACTGCAACGTTGATGGTCTGGGATTCAGCAGCCATGCAGCTTGCAAAACGCACTTAGATCTCAAGGATTATTTCATGTGAGGCTGCTTTTTGGTGCTGAGTAAACGACTTGAGTTTTACCCAACAAATAGGTTATTTTCTTTTTCCTTTGGCCTGTGCAATTGTCCATTTAGTCTGCACTGTCTGAGAGCAGGTTTTTTTTTTTTTTTTTTTTTTTTGATTTTTTGCTTTTTTTTTTTTTTTTTTTTAAAGAAATTAATAGTATCTTTTAAGTGACATATGACACTGCAGACTTCAGAGCAGCCATGAAGCATTAGCACCAGGGTTGCTTGGGGACTGCAGGACCGATGCCTGAGCTCTATGGTTGGGTCCCAAGAGGTTCATGAAGTACTCTGAAATTAAGAAACTGTATGTTCTGTGTGTTTGTTTTTTTTCTTTTTTCACATAAAATGGCCCAGCAGGCATGTCCAGCCATGGGCCCCATGTGACTCAGGATAGCTGTGAATGAGGCCCAACACAAAATCATAAACTTAATAAGTTACGAAGTGTGTGTGTGTGTGTGTGTGTGTGTGTGTGTGTGATCTTTTTTCTTCAATCAATTTAAGTTTTTTTTTTTTGTTGTTGTTGTTGTTGCTTGAGACAGGGTTTCTCTGTGTGCAACCCTGGCTGTCCTGGAACTCATTCTGTAGACCCAGATGCCTTGAACTCAGAGATCCACCTGCCTCCTGAAGTGCTGGCCTTAAAGGCATATGCAACCAGTGGTTGGTTTGTTTGTTTGTTTGTTTGTTTGTTTGTTTGTTTGTTTGTTTTCAGAGCTGAGGACCGAACCCAGCTAGGCAAGCGCTCTACCACTGAGCTAAATCCCCAACCCCACAACCAGTGGTTTTTATGAACCTTTTAGATGACTGTGTTGTGTCGTATGTCAAAAGGTTGGCATCAATGTAAGCATTCTTCACATTTTCAGTGAGGCCCATGACCATAGGTTTGTTATTTGGAAGAATAACACAGCGTCTTGGAGAAACTAGGGAGTCCCATACAGATCCTCCCGTTCACGTCTAATATCTGCACACAAGTTGTACCATCTTTTCATAGGCATGGCACTTTTCCAGTTGAGTTCAAACTAGTCTTACCTCCAAGTCTTTGCTTTTCTAGGTTTATTGTGGACTATTAAGTAGTCTCAGGACTGTCCCCAGCTCTGTGCCAAACATACCTTGTATTCTCTTGAGTTCCAGCCCTTTGCCTTGCCTCTGTCTCTGTTTTGACAGTATGCTATGACTTAAGTATGCTATGGCTTAAATATACTATGGCTTGAGTATACTTGGCTTGAGTATATACTATGGCTTGAGTATGCTCTGGCTTGAGTATGCTCTGGCTTGAGGCCTTGGAGCCTTCTCTGACTTTTGGATTAGACTCTCAGGCATTAGTCACAGTCTGTGCACAGGTTGTTCTAAGCATGTTCTAAGCTTCAGGGAAAGCCCCGCCATGGGTAAAGACTCAAGGGGCAGTGAGATGGCTCAGCAAGTAACAAGAGCTTGCCATCAAGCTTGACAGCCTGAGGTCACCTTCCACATGGAAGGTGGGAGGAGAAAACTGACTCCATAGAGTTGCCCTTTAATCTCCACACACATGCCCTACAACAACAGCAATAAAGACTTCAGAGTCCTGTGTTGAACCCAATAAGCAAACTTGAGTTTTAGCTTGGTTATAGGATTCTTTTTCTCTACAGTAACTATAGCTTCTCCTTAGGACTAGTGTCTTGTAGAACATGCTTTGGAAATGTTGACATTAATCCTTTTTTAAAAAATCTACATGTGTTTGAAAGTCATTGCCTGGAAAGTAAAGGCTGTGACGTGGTTAAAGCAACGCCTTGAAAGGCCAGAGAGCAGAGGAAATGGTCATGAACTGAAAAGGGTCTCATCCGAAGTCAATGAGGTTATGTTCCCCAGCTTTAGAAGCTGTCTAAGGTAGGAAGGAACCGGGAAGCGCGTTTGGGAGTAATTTCTCTAGCAAGCTTTTTACAAAGCAAGCAAACAACAGCAGATTATTAGATTTAGATGAAGATCTCATTCCTTGAAGGGGGTGTTTGCTTCCATGTAGTCTCTGTAAATGCATGATTTTGTATTGAAATGAATAATTAGTAAATTCTCTTGTGAGAAAGGATTGAACAGCTGTAATATAAAGGCCGATGTATTAGGGACCGTGAGTGGTAAAAATGGCAGGGTTTGGTACATAGTATTTATAGGAATGTGTGCCTACTTTTAGTTATCGAAGTTTGATACCAAAACTTGACAGGTTTCCTCGTTTTCTCCCAGTGAACCTCTTTCTAGCTTCAGGACTCTGGATGCCCCACACTCTCCACAGCTGACCTCTCTGTGGTATCTTGGCAATTTAAAGAGCAGGGTTCTAGAGCCAGGCTGCCTGCTATTACCCTGCTAGCTCCATGACACCCGGCCACTTACTCCATCCCTCTCTCTGCCTTAGGTCCTTCAGTTGTCAGCTGATGCTTGGGGAAGTGTTCGGGTCACCTCGGCCAGTTGCCGTTAGTGTCATTACGTAGTTTTCCTGTCCGTCCCCCCGTCCCCCCCCCCCCAAACCGTGGCTTTGCACCCGTCTCTACTTAGACTCCATCTCCCTGCCTGGCATCTGTATGGTCATCTTTTCATTGCCATCGTGTCTCGGGGTACATGAGTAATATAACCCAAGAGTGACTCTGTTACAGTTAGTGCTTACAGGTCCAGATGTCCCTTACCCTCCACCATCTGTCTTTCTGGGAAAGGTCTAGATTTGGTAGAACTGGAATATTTGGGAAATATTAGAAATACAAGTAAAATTGGCACCAAAAGTCAACAATTATTTAGAATGAGAAAAGATCTCAACAAAGGATTGTCATCTTAGAGGACGGCCCCTTTCTCCTGGGATTTCAGCAGCTGAGCAGAATGTGGATGTGAAATGGCTCTTGACCAACCTGACGCCCTCCCGGTAGATCCCCTGCGTGTCCTGGCAGCTCTCAGCACTCAGAGAAGCCCATGCAAGCACTGAGCGCTCATTTTTCCGATTTTCTCATTATGGCACGTCTGTCATGCCTTCTTGTAAACCCAGAATGATTCGCTTGACTCAGTGCTGTGTCTTGAGGGCCTCGAAGAGTGACTGACACACATAGTCGCAGGTAGATTTGGGAATGCAGACGTACAGAACGCAAGAGGAATAACAGCTGCCGGAGCGGAGGGACAGGGATCCTTGTTTCAGAGTGGCAAGAGTCACAGCAGAGGAGGGGTGGGTTAGTCCAGGCTCTGGCAGTAGTGGGCACAGAGCGGCTTAGGCATTACAGATCTCAAGGCCCAAGTTAAGTCAGCAGGCTTAATGTCTTTTCCGTATATTAAGCAAGGCTCAAGAGTTACTGTATACAGGAGAAGTCATTGTTATTTTACATTAAAGATTTAACGGCTCAAAGTGGGTTTGATACCCCTAATCCAGAAGTCTGAAATATAAAATACTCCAAAGCCAAAGCAGTGTGGCACTGCCAGATGTCATAAGTGGGAAATTCAATCCTGCTCTCACTGCATGGTTTCAGCCTGAGTGCAGGTATGCTGAGAAACATTGGGTGACATTTCCTCTAGGCTGTCTGCACAGGGTGCATAGGAAACAAGTGAGTCTCGTGTTTAGACTTGGTCCTGTCCCCAAGATCTCACTGTGTATATGCAGTCTTCCAGTGTTTGGAGAAAGCCACAATATTTTGGTTTGAAGTACTTGATAAGGGATTCTCAGCTCTAATAAATACACCACTGGGCTCTTCTTACATGTTGCTGTTTGAAAATATGATTTGAGCTTTTAGGAAAAGGACTTTGCTCACCAGTGGGGGTGGGGAGAACGCCTTAAATTCAAGAGATGGAATCATGTTTTGTTTTGTTTTGTTTTGTTTTTGTTGTTCTTTGGCCTTTACAGTTCTTTTTTATAATCTGGAAGAAGCGGTGTTTCCGGTTGCAGCTACCTCAATCTGAGATTATAGGTTAGGGTTCCCAGTGGGACACTGCTGGCTGCCTTTCTCCTGAAACTGCATGACTGATTGTTGTTGTTGTTTAAACTCTTGTTAGGGATTTGAAGTTGTAAGATTGTTATTCTGTGTAAATCTTCACCTTTCTCTGCCTGAAGACTCTCTTCACTGCGTATAGATTACAGGATCCACACTTAAATTATCTGGGTCTTCTTCAAATTCCCCAAATAGTCTTTTTTTTTTTTTTTTTTTTTTTTTTTTTTTTTAGACAGGGTTTCTCTATGTAGTTTTGGATCTTGTCCTGGAACTTGCTCTGTAGCCCAGGCTGGCCTCGAACTCACAGAAAGTGCCTGCCTCTGCCTCCCGAGTGCTGGGACTGTTAAAGGTGTGCCCAGCCCCCAAACAGGCTTTTCATGTTCTCTCATTAGAACTGTCTTGAATTGTATTTCCCAGGAGTCTGATTCTGTTTAGAAGTGCTAGATGCATTGGCTGTCACAGATGCTATCCATCAGTTGTTTCATTGATATGACATGTGTTTAATTCACTTTCAAGAAAATGTCTGTCATACACCCAGTGATGAACAACCACAGTTTATCTGTAGTCATTTGAATAAAACTGGCAATCCATGGAGAAGTAAGTGGCTAGTTCAGCTTGCAACTCATAATCGCAGAGGCACTGTGGTGCTACGGATGGGTGTTGTGTATACTTCCAGTTTCATCACATGGAATATAAAAATGGCACATAGTCCAAGGTCAAGACGTAATAAAACTCATAACGCTTGTACCCTGACAAGGACATCCTTTGGTAAAAACCCATTTTTTCCTCTCTCAGAGTGTGTGGCAGTGAAGAATACAGTGACTTCTAGTTATTTTGTGTCTACTTCCTTGGTTTGTGCTCAGGCACATCGGGGACAGTCATGGTGGCAAATAGCATTTTTGTATTGTTCTGAAAATAGTTTTGACTTCCTGGACCAAAAAGAATTTCAGGAAGTTTCATGGATATTGGGACGGCTACAAGGTTATTTGGAGTAAACTAAGGATATGTGTTTCAGCTCTGTCGCTGTAACAAAACACCCCAAAGAACCTACTTAATGAAGGAAAAGCTTCCCAGGCCTGGCCACTTAGCCTGGCTGCTCTTGTCTGTGGAGATGCAGTATATCATGGATGTGGCAGTGTGTGGCAAGATGTTTGTTCTGATTACAGCAGGTGAGGTAAATAGTAACAGGAAAGGTCTGGAGCCACAGGCAGTCCCCTTTAAGACTCTGTACAAGGATGGAAGAAATCAGTCCCTTTCCTGGACTGAAGGATTATTAGTAACATGTAAAAAAAGTTCTGGCTTCCCTGCAAAGTGTTACAGATTCAGAGAGTAGTTTCTATAAGGATGTAGTGGGCCAGCAGAATAAAAAATATGTTTTTATTCTGGCATTAAAATGTTTTGTGCCCTGATTATAGCATATATATGTTATTAAAAAACAATCAGAAAAAATATTTTAAAAATAAATACTTTTAATGTGATATATTTTCTTCCAGTTTTGAGACACAAATATTTTACAGATTTGTCTTACTGTTGTATATGTTTTAAAATTACATGAGGCTGGAGAGACGGCTCATTAGGTACTTAGTACTCATTAGGTACTTAGTACTTAGTGCTCCGGCAGAGGACCTGGGTTCAGTTCCCATCACCACATCAGGCAGCTCACAATCATCTCAGCCCTACTTCCTGGCGACCTTTGAGGGCACCTGTATGCATATGATGCACACACACTCAGGCAAGCACTCATACACACAGATAGATGGATACATCCTTTAAAAATTACAGTTAAGTACAGATTTGTTTCAGTGATGTGGTTTCTGACAAATGTATACAGACAGCCATGCGACTCAGTCTCTCACTAAGATAGAACCTGTCCATACCTTTGTCCTCCCCAGTTAAATATTAAACCACATGTTCGTGCTGCCCCCACTCTACCCACAGTCCCTCTTCTGACTTTTGTCACCATGGAATGTCTTCTGAAACTGGCTGTGAACGGACCACCAGTGACTTGCATGGCAGCTCAGGGAAGTCAGTTAGCTGTGCTCATCTGGACTGTGTGGGTTGCTTTCCCCCCCCTGAGCTGTGCTCTGTACATCACAGCCACCTCACTCTCTTGGTCACTGTAGTTGAAAGTCTTGAAACCAGGTAGTGTGTGTCTTCCGGCGTTGTTCTGCTTTTCAAGATTGCCTTTACTGTTTACATCCTTGGCTTCTTCATACGCATTTTAGGATCCATTCTCAAGGTAAACATAAAAGCTTGCTGGAATTTTACGGCCTAATGCCCATATCCTGACTGGCACAGCTGAGTGAAGCCCAGTCAGGTTTTACCAGCTTGTGCATGCACTCATTAAAAAAAAAAATCCTGGAGTATCATTTTGCAATATTTTATCACATGCATATCGCCTGCTGGGATTTGTGTGTGGGATCTGCAGATCAGTTTATGGAGAATTAAGATCTTACCATCATTGAATCTTCTCATCTGTGAGTGCAATATATCTATTTATTTAGATCTCTTAAAAACCTTATCCATATTTTTACCCCTTTTTTATTAACAAATTTTATCTGTAGCTTATTCTGCTGACATTACAGCAAAAAGGTATTGTGGGATACTTAAGGTAATACATTAATCATTGTATGAGCCACATTTTCAGTTCATATTAAAGTCCTCGCTGTGCTAATGATGTCTGACTTCCTTTGGCTTAACCTTGTTCATTTTTAGCCCTGAACATATGGACTCCTTTTAAAATTGGCAGAAATGAAAGACTAGAAAAATGACTATTTAAAAAAATCCACTTTTGTAATGTCAAAGATGAAAACAATGGCCTTATACACTTGGCTTATTTTTATATGTGAGATGTAGTTATATTTATATGTGCACACTTTGCAAATTTCATCCTCTTTGAGCTTTAGAAGGAAAAAAGCACTTGAAGGTTGCTTCATCCTTACAGGAACAGTGAGTAGCCCAGCTAAGTGGGTTGTTTAGAGGAGACTTCTGTGTTCCTTTTCACTCTTGAGTAGCTCATGCTCTCAGACAAGGAAACAAGAATAAAAAGGACGTGCATGTGCCAGGTGTGCTGGTGCACACCTTTAACCCCAGCACTCAGGAGGCAGAGGCAGGCAGATCTCTGTGAGTTCAAGGCCAGCCTGGTCTACAGAGCAAGATCCAGAACAGGCACCAAAACTACACAGAGAGACCCTGTCTCGAAAAACCACACACACACACACACACACACACACACACACACACACACACGCCATCTAAATAGCATTTCTAAGGTAGAAGTTGAACACTTAGAGGACAGCAGTGAAGCTTATAAGCTGGCTTCCTGGAAACACTGGTTTTCTTAGTATGTAAAGAAAATTTGGGTCTGCGTGTGTAGCGAACTGTGAAGTCATTTAGAAGACTAAATGTGGGCTGGGTAGAGAGCCCAGCTGGTGAAGTGCTTGCCAGGCAAGCATGAGAATCCAAGGTCAGATTCCTCCAGTACCCACATAAAAGCGGCACACTCCTGTGAGCCCACTGTTGGGCAGGTTGAGACAGAGGATTCCTGGAGTTGGCAGACCAATCGGTCTAACCCAGTCAGTGAGCTCTGAGTTTAGTGATAGGGGTGATGACTGAGGAAGACACACATGCACATGCATGTAACAACATACATACATACACACACACATATATACACATACATATACAACACACACATACTCTTGTGGGATTGAAGTGGGCAAAGATAATTGGCAACTTTTCTAACTAGGAGGCATATTGGGAAATGAGGTAGATAATGTTTCAGAAGTCTAGGATAGAATCTGCAAGGCTGACCAGATGGCTCAGCAAGTAGAGACTCCTGTCACCAAGCCTGATGACTTGAGTTTGATCCTTGACGTCCCCCAGGTGGAAAGAAACCTGACCTCTGGCCAGCTACCGTCTGACCTCCACAAGCACACCACGGCATTTTACCTCCTCTCCTTCCTCAATGGGTAAATAAATGTAATCAGTTCTTAAAAAGAAGTGAGACCACATAGAATTTATACTGTAGCACAGTCCAAATTTATTAGTGCCTGTCTTGTCTTTCTGACCTTCTTGGGAAGCTGTTGGTTGGTATTTGGTGAGATTTCTTACCCAATTCTCTCCTCCTCACCTCCTCAAAGTTCTGGCTTTTATTTTTATAGTTTTGGTGGTTGCCCATAAAGTCCCTACGTGCACGATCACTCTGGTTACTCCCTCTGGTGTGTGTGTGTGTGTGTGTGTGTGTGTGTGTGTGTGTGTGTGCACGCTGTGTCTTGCTTTGGGTCTGCACTGTTCAGGAATGCTCCAGGTGGCTGCATAGACCCGTCTACAGATGGCCGTTTCTGACAGGTGGCCTCATGCTGACTTGGTTTCCCGGCTTGCTGTTTCTCCTGCACTAATCAGGCTTGATGGAATGTTTGGATATTTGCTAGGTGTTTCCCTTTTTATTTTTCCAGTTTCAGAAGCGAACTGCTATATTTTTCTTTCTGTTCCCCCATCCCACTTTTCTTTATTATTCTACATTTCCCCTCATCTTTTAAACTTTATTATTTATGTGTGTGTTTCTCTGCATGTATGTCTGTGAGCCGTCAGCTGTGTATGCCTGGTCCTCAAGGAGGCCAGAAGAGGCAGTCGGAGCCCCTGGAAGTGGAGTTACACAAGATTGGGAGCTGCCATGTGGTTCACAGACCCTCAGGAGACCCATCTCTTCAGTCCCCCCACACATTTTGAATTCATGCTTCACATAGGATCCTGGAGGGACCTGGTGTATAGACCACTGCTTTTATATTGTAATGACTATCTTTCTAGAAGTTCCTATTTAAAAAGTTTTCAAATTTGTGTATATGTTTTGTATCACTAGAGTTTTGACTCCTTTTATGTTTGACATTTTAAAATTACTGTTTAACATTTTCTTTTGGAGTGTCATTCTATAATTTTAAGTTTTGGCCCATTTAATCTTTGTTGGTTTTGTTCCATGTGCTGGCTTTTAATTGTGGTAGATTTTTATTTTATTTCATCTTTTTTTCCCCCATAAGAATGTGTGACTCAGGTTGTGGCAGCATGTGTCTTTCCAAAACAGCAGTGCTTTTGCCTCCTCCAGAAACCTCTATCCTTTTTGCTCTGAGATAGACTTTTATGTTAATTTTACAGTTTGGAATTTCCCAGACCTAGTGGATGTTGTAGTTTGGAACCCCAGATCACAATGAGCAGCAAGCTCATTTTAGATTTTTGCTTGGTTTTGGGTTTAGGGACAGGATCTCACTCTGTGTGCAGCTTCCCAGGACTATGCATGCATCACAGGCTGGCCTCAAACTTGCCATCATCATCCTGCCCTAGCCTTCCAAGTGCTGGATTGTAGACGTGTACTGTCGTGCCTGACTTGATTTTTAATACTGAAAAGCCCCCCTTTGCCCACACTCTTAAAAACCCAAGCAGGGTTAGATTTTATTGTTACCTACCTGTGCTTAGGAGTAGCCTTTAACAATCTGTTTTTATTGTACTGAAGTGTAGTCTCTCCCAGGGACAGTTCAGGGACTCTGTTCTAGTATGTGGTTTTGTGTGTTCACTTGAGGTTTTTTTTAAGACCCCCGAGCACCTTGCTTACCTACATTCTTTCCATGCTTATCCTTAAAGCCTGTGTTCCAGCGCATCACTGGTGGAAGTGCAGCTCTAGTCTTCTGTTTTCCACTTGCATTAGTGTGATGGTTGTTAAAACAGATGAACTAAAGTTGCTGCATTGTTACTATTGAAGTCAGCAGCTGGCTGGGTTGCAGCTTTGTCACATACTATCCTGTCTTACAGAACCTGTTTCACTGTTCTGAAAATCTCTTCTGTCCATTTTATCCTCCTTCCCTCACAACCCAGTTTCTGATATGTATACAGGTGTACAAACACACATATGTGTGTATTGTATATTATACATATATACATACGTATTTTTTCTTTTCTAAAATGCCATATCACTGGAATTACATAACATATAGCCTTAAGACTGGCTTCTTTCACTTAGCTGTGTGACTTAGATTCATCCTTGTCTTTTTGTGACGTAGCTCATTTCTTATTTTATTGATTAATAGTCCCACATTTGGTTGGCCCTCAATGATTTATGCATTCACCCGTTGAAAAATATTTTTGTGGCTTTGGCATCATCATAAGTAGAAATGCAATAAATAATTCATATCTGGGTTCTTACATGCACAAAAGCTTTGGTCGTCCTTGAGTAAATAGCAAGGACTACTATTGCTGGGTTGCATGATGAGCCTGTTTTTAGCTTTGTAGGGAACTGCAGTATTTTCCAGAGGGGCTGTGTGTACATTCCCACCAGCGGTGAGAGAGAGTCCCTGCTGCTTCACATCTTTATCAGCAGTTGGTGTTGCTAGGTAGGGTTTTTGAATTTGGGCCACTCTGCTATGTGCATGCTATACCTGTTTTAATTTGCAGCTCTTAACAACATGTTAGGATTCTGCCCCCGCTCCAGCTGCATGACCACACATTCGCAGTTCAGCAGCTAAGCATGGGGTCTCGCATCTCATGTCATCAGTGTGTGCTGGTGACTTCCTGTGCGTGACTGGTCACACAATCAGCGCATGCATGGAGTAGCTCCCTAAGCCCACCTGGGAATGTTCACGGGAATCCTTAAAAAGCCGGACACAGACTTCTCCCCCTTCTCTGCTCTCTCCTGCCCCCACTGTCTCTGTCCCTGCTCTCTGCACATGCTTCTTCCCCAGGCCTGGTTCTTTTGTCGTCCCTCCCTCTCCCCAGTAAAGCTCCGATACTGGGTTTTGTCGTGGCTTGTGCCTCATGGCCTTTCCGCAAGGTAACCAACGCCGCTCATCATTTTTAAAAACAACACGTGGTATTGAACATACTTTCCAGTATGTATTTTGCTGTCTCTGTGTCTTTTTTGATAAGATGCCTATCTAAAGTTTCTTAGAAATTTAATTTTGAGCCAGGCATAGCGACATACATCATAATCTTAGCACTCAGTATGTTGAAGCAGGATTGCAAGTTCCAGGCCAGTCTGGTTTTACATAGTAAGGCCCTGTTTCAAACAAACAACAAAAATTGGGTTGCTTGCTTTTGTGTTGTGGAATATTAGTTTAAGATATGTTACATTTGTTTATGCTCTGAATATTTATTTAATGATGCAAAGATGGGTTGCATTCTTTTATGTTGCATTTGTTTGAGAATAATGGATTGAGTATTAATCAGAAAAATCATAGCAAGTACCGTGTACTGAGAACTTACTGTGTGTCAGGTGTGGCTTTGTAGGTGGTCTCACTCTTAATTTGTCCTCATGGTCTTAGGCACCAGGCCCCTGAAAGCTAATGCGAGCTGAGGTATAGAGGGCAGCATAAGGTCACACTGAAAGCAGAAATTGAAGTCAGAGTGAACTTGAGGACCTGCTTGCTGCAGGTCCTGTTTCCCTGCATTGAGCTAGATTCGACCAGAATACAACTTGCCATGTGATTTCCAGAGTATACATTAGATACCACAGAGACAAGGGAACCATTGAGGATTTTGAACAGAAGGGAAGGCAGTGAGCTACTGTGGGCAGGGCCTATTTCTTAGCCTCTTGGGAGAGTAAGTAGGTATGGTATAGTGGTAGCCCCCAAGCTTTCAGATGAAGATTCCAAGTTTCCTGAAAGGTGGGCACACCCAACCAGGAGTGAAAGGCAGTGATGTGAGTTAGATTAGTGTCGGGAAGTTGTGGGGCGTTGACAGCCTGGATGGAGAGAGGAGCTGAGTGAAGCAAGAGGTGGAGTTGGATGTGCACAGATTGAGGGGTATCTCCGGCAGAAAGCTGTCCTCGCGGCCCATTTCTTAGGAGGTGGGGGACTGGGAGAGTTGGGGAGCGGGTTGCATGGCAGCGGCAGCAGAGGAGAGATACAGAGCAGAAGGGGCAGGCCAAAGGTCTTCTCTGACCTTTCCATTTGAGTGTCGAAAGGAGTTTATGACTCCTGGGTTACAATGGCCATTGCAGGGTTAGGTTTGAGTGTGTCCTGTGCTGTGGGTATGCCTGTGAGTGGACGTTGTGGCGTGAGGCTTGCTCTTACAGGTCACTGTTTCCTGACCACACAGGTGGGGATGGGATGGGGAACAAGAAGGAATCTAACCACCACCGTATGAGTTTCAGATTCCTGTGTCCATTTCCGGCCCGGGGAGTGGGTGGTTTATGCTTGCTGTAGAAGGCTGTCCCTTGAGCGTCACAGCCGTTAACTGCTGTCTCTGTGGGAAGCAGCTGTGACTGCTTGTGAGCAACCCTGGAGACTGGGCCTGTTGACTGTCCCTCGTGAAAGGAGTGGCAGGTACCTGAGACCTGTTACCCTCCCTGCCAGCTGTGTCTGTCCGAGTTGCTCAGAACCTGTGTCAGAAAGTACCAGAGTCAATAGAGGGCCGCTGAAGAGGGGGCTCCATCCGGTCAGCTACTCCAGTCCATGCTGCAGTGAGTGCAATCAACTCACTGTTTGCAGAGTTAGACTGTTGGTGTCTAGGCTTAGGTGCTTGTTCAGGTCCCAGCATCCACCCTTGTAAGGGAAGGCCCCACCCCTCTGGCCTGCTTTTCCCGGGAGGCAATTCAAGTGTGTGGAGGGAAGTGTTGGAGGTTCAGACTATGGGAAATCCAGATACCAGCATCAGGACATCCTGTCCCTGCTCTGCTCCCCGAGTGTGAGTGTGTGTGTGTGTGTGTGTGTGTGTGTGTGTGTGTTTCTGCTGTTCCACCCTGAGCTCTGGTCATCACGCTGGTAAAAACTGAGCCAGAGCAGAGGACCTTTGCCACAGTTGAGTTTGTTCTCAGCCACTGTCCCTTTGCTTCATCATCACTGTGTGTGTGACTCCTGAGGTCCCGTGTCCCTGGTTATTGCTGGCACTTCGCCAGCATCCAGGAATCTGTTAATCATGTGAGATGTTTTGGTTTTTGGATGCAGAGGTTTTTTGTTTTTGTTTTCCTTCCAGGAAAACTGTGGTTACCATGAGGTTTGACAATCTCTTTTTTTCTCCGAAAACCCAAAATTGGATGTTTTTGTAAATTGCTGGGCAGAGCTGCTATTTTTGCTTCTCATTTGTATTGTTTGTGTCGAGTTCCTTAAACCGTTTCTATCATAGTATCAGGCAATATTTGAATCAAAACTTAGGAAGTAGTTCTATAACAATCTATGTTGATTTTGTGAAAAGTTATAAAAGACCCTTTAGGCAGTGTTTTTATGAGTAAAGTTTTGCCCCTTTTGGCAGGCTTTGGGAAAACATCAGGAAAGTAACATTTTATTTTCTAGTGAGTAAAGATGCATTCTTTTAGCCACATTATCTGCAGAAACTATGCATTTCAGGCTCTGGACTTGACCCCAGAGTCCATTCTTATACAAGCTGGGCCCGTGGTCTACTGAACGGCATCCTGAGCCTCAGAACTCAGTCTGCTTTGTGATTTGGGAAGAGGAACACTTTGATGCTTATCTGGATAAGATTTAAAACACTAAAGATGTAAACTGTTTAATTAGGAACAAAATGTAAACTTTTATTTAAAAAGGCTTTTTTGAGTTGTAGGGATTGAATCTAGGGCCTCACACGAAGCAGACGATCACTCTCTTAATTCCCTGGCTCCCGTTCCGCTTCCGATTTTGTAAAGTCACTATACATTCCTTACAACCAAGTACACCACTGCTTCATTGCTGCTAACTCAACGCCACTTCCGTTTCACTGTTCGCCCTCTCCGTTCCCTCCCAGGCAGGGTCGGTCCCCTGTAGGGTACTGGATTAAAGTTCATCATTGTTGGTCACCTTGACTGTTCTGGCCTGTAACAGTTTTGTATACTTTTCTGGGGTTTTGTCTTTTGTTTTTAATGACCTTGACAGTTTGGAGGAGTACCAGTAAGTCTGGTATTTTCTGGGTCTTTCAGATTAAGTTTATGTAGTTAGCGTTTTCCTGCCTGGCCCACAGTCAGGACAAATCTCTCTCACCTACCAGGCCCATAGACTCTCAGAGCCAACCAAGTAAACACACAGAAACTTATATTGCTTACAAACTGTATGGCCGTGGCAGGCTTCTTGTTATCTACTTCTTCTATCTTAAATTAACCCATTTCTATTAATCTATACTTTGCCACATGGCTCGTGGCTTACCAGTACCTTACATCTTCCTTGTCATGGCGGCGGCTGCAGTATCTCTCTCTCTCTCTCTCTCTCTCTCTCTCTCTCTCTCTCTCCGCCTTCTTGTTCCCACCATTCTCTTCTCCTCTTCCTTGTCCCGCCTCTACTTCCTGCCTGGCTACTGGCCAATCAGCATTTTATTTACACAGAGCGATAGCCACAGCAGGTTTATCTGATGATTTTCTCAAGGTTAGATTGAAGTCATGGTGATCAGGGTGCCCGTGCTGGTAGCAGTTGCTTATGACTAACAGTGTTTACCTCGATCACCTGGTAGTCAGTCCTCTTGGGAAGCAAGGCCCACACAGGGATGGGCAGTTAGGCTTCGTTCACCTCTTAGGAGAGGTCACATGTGAATGTGTGTCCTTGCTCCTATTGATTAACTTTTTGGTGGTGCCCGGGCTTGAGCCTAGGGTGTCACCTATGTGAAGTACGTTCTCCGCACTGTGCTACCCAGTCCCCAGTTGCTTATTCAGTTATTTTATTAGGATAGATTAATGGCTACAGCGCAGAACTGCATACTGTTGTTGGTATTGCTGGAATTTAGCTGTTGGGTGCTTATCCATTTGCTCCTGTGTCTTTTGATAGGTCCACATTGTTTTGTTTTCAACACATTCTGGCATTTTATTTTTAATATTTTCTGGTACTACAACATACTTAGGCCCAGCTTGTATATATATACTTTGCCACGGTCCAATATCAGACACTATTTAATAAGCCTTTGTTCTTATGGTATGGTATCAGGCACCTGAGAGCTAGGGCTTAGTGTTAGAACACGTGCCTCCCATTCACGACCCCAGGTTTCACTCCCCAGTGTGACCCCCCCCCCCAGAACACACAACAACAACAACAACAACCCTGAAAATTGTGCTCAGGGTGTGTCCCTTGCTATTGGAGTATCATTGGTTTTAGGTGCTCTCTTAGCTGATCAGCTTGGGGGTGTGTGTGTGTGTGTGTGTGTGTGTGTGTGTGTGTGTGATTTATTGACCCATGTAAATACATGTGCCAGTAACTTTTTTTTTTTTTTTTTTTTTTTTGAGACAAGGTCTTGCTCTGTAGACCAGGCTGGCCTCGAATTTACAGAGACTCCTCCTGCCTCTGCTTCCTGAGTGCTGAGATCAAAGGCGTGCATCATCACGTCCAGCTGTTTAAATAGTTGTGTATCCATCTCTATTCATTTTAGCCTGAACCTGAGCTCATAAGAGTCTCTTACTCTAATGCCTGATGGCTCCTTCCAGCCTTCTCTTGGCTGTCTGTCAGGCCTGTCTTCAGTAGGAAGAGACGTGGTTCCCATCATCTCTCCTTGGACCTGTTTGTTCAGTTCCAGTATACATCGTCTACATGGAATATACATTCCACATACCAAAAGCCAGTGTTGGTCTTGATGCATTGCTGTGCTGTGTGAACTTCATTCCAGTTTACAGAATGAGGGAGACAGGGAGCACAGGTGACTTTCTCAAGGACCCACAGTTGGCATGGCCATGCCTTTTGGGCTTGAGCCAGACGGGCCCTCCAGAGTCTACCAGGCAGCCATGCTGAGAGGAGTGGGTGTGTGGAAAGGGAAGAGGGGAGTTGGGAATGATTTGGTGACATCAGACAATCCAGGGTCGCCACGGAAGTGAGGCAGAGCAGTGCTTAGGAAAGGTTCACATGAGGAAAAAAGGGTTTGCCGAGGAGAGGCCGTGACTGTGAGGACAGGAGTTCATGCTGTCGAAAATGTTCTGGAATAAAAGTGTGGACAGTGTTTCCTTTTTTCCCTCTGAGCCATTCCATGGTGACTGCCAGATCACTGTTTCTTTCTGGTGGAAAAGCATGTGGCTCACACCCTCTTCACATATGTCTCTTGCACAGAGGGGAAGAGAGTGGGTCAGAACTGCAGTTAGCAAAGGCGTTTTATTGGCTGCTCATCAAGAACCAAATTAGTTGAAGGGATTTCTTTATTAATGTGCCAGAGCCATCTTATCTGTTCTGTGTACCAGCGTCTGTTTAGTATTTGGTTTTATTGGCTTTTATAGAGAAGAGCTTAGTCACTCTGTGGTTTTGCTCTCAGACTGTGCAGCCCCCACCTTCACCTCCTCCAGCATCTGACTTAAATCTAACAGTTTTATTGAGGATATAGTTCAAAGTGTGTAATTCAATGAGTATAACTCCAACTTGAATCTTAAAGACTAGTGTGCTGGGTGGAATCTACTCTTCCAAGTGTTGTTCATCTATAATTCTATTTTATATGAACTACTCTTAACACCGAAGGTGACCATCTTGTCTGATGGTTATGTCTGGGGATGTAGCACGGTGGTAGTAGAATGCTTGATTGTGCAAACGAAAGCTAGGAAGAAAGGAGGGAGGGAGGGGGAGAGAAGGAGGGAGGGAGGGAGGGAGGAGATGGGGAGAAGGAAGGAGGAGGGAATGAGTGACGGACCGTGGTTTCATTTGGTCCCCAGGGAAAGGACGCACACAGCTGTCTGGGTTTCACCATCATCCATTTCCCGTCCTGCTCTGGCTGCTTGTCACCCACACACTTAGGACCTTTCTTCTTAGCCTGCTTCCACTAAGTCATAATTAAGGAGAAGCAAGACCATACACATTACCCTGTCTAGCAATAGATGAGAGCCTTTGTTTGTTTGTTTGTTTGTCTGCGCTGAGTGTTTCCATTTCCTTAGTGTGGAAGGGTTGCTTAAACTTTGAAGGAAACTTTGACCATGCATCAATTCTTGTCCACTGTTCTACATACTTTGAGCAAGCTGCCTAGTCTTTGGAGCTTTTGAGGACCACGGCTTTCAAATATCCTCTCACTATGAGGTATGCCATTCATAAAAAAAGAAAACCTGGCTATGAATTGTATCTAAGTTACGGACTGTTGCACATAGCTCACAGAGTTACTTACAGCTTCTTGAGCTTCTCCAAAAAAGAAGAAAAAGGAGGAGCGTGGTGGCGCACATCTTTGATCCCAGCATCAGGAGGCAGAGGCAGGTGGATCTGTGTGTTCTAGGCCTGCCTGGGCTACAAAGCGAGTTTCAGGGCTTCACAGAGAGTCTTGAACCCACCCACCCCCCCAAAAAAAAGAAAAGAAGAAAAAGGCATGGTGATGGTATAAAAGGTTATCTTTGAAACTGGTAGTTTAATTTTGGGCAGATGAATTACCGTTTCTATAGTGAATTAGAATTCACATAACAGTTTTCATTAGAGGGTTCTGTCAGTCAGCTTGGTATGTAACCTTGAGAGAATTAAAGTGCATTAGGCAGGGTAGGAAGTGGGGGTGGGATGTGGGAGTAGTTTCTCAAAAACATTGTTGGGGGGCTGGAGGGATGGCTTGGTGATTGAGTACTTGCTGCACAATCCTGAGGACTGGAGTCGGATCCCAGCACCTACAGAACAAGCTGGATGTCCCACAAACACCTGTAACTCCAACTTGTGTGATAGTGATAGCCTCTTCTAGCCTCTCGAGTGCACCCACACATACATGTCCGTACACACACGCATGCACAAATAACACCATTTAAAAATAATTGAAGAATTTCCTAAGAAAACATAATCTTGAAATTTTTGCCTAATATTTTATAAGCAAAGGTGTTTCTGAATTGTACCTGTTGCTTATTTTTCCCAGAATGTTTGATGCAAAGAGGATGATGATTTCAGTGTAAACTCTAAAATCCAAAACAGTGATTAGGATAGGCAGGAAGGTGCCATTTCAAGTGGGAATGGAACGTTTTCTTCATCATTTGATGGTGTACAGGTGTTAAAGAGCTTTGCTGTCTCACCTTGCAGTTCACCTTGTCTTTGGTGGGGAAGATGAAGGTCTGTTTCCATCTTCCAGACTGGACTGTTTCTGTAGAGATTAGGAACATGCCACAGTTGTAATGAATCAAGACAGAGGCCCAGAGCTGTGTTTATCCCTGACAGTGCTTAGATAGTCCCTGTGGCACATGGTTGCTAGTGTGTGTGCCCTAGCCCACTCTCTGTGGGGTCGGTCCCTCGGGAGAGTGAGTCCTGGTTCACGCTTCCCTGAAGAGTGGACGCTGTCGGGGGAAAGACTTAGCCTGCCTGGGACCCAATCTGTCCTGGGCATGGCCTATAGGAAGCAAGCGATGAAGTGCCCTATGATCCACACTGGACAACACCTCCAGCAGCTGCTGTCACAGCAGGTGGAGTCCATGGCGCTCTCTCGACAGTTCTGGGAAGACATTCCACACACCTACTCCCTGGTGGCACAGTGGGCTGCTTCTCCCCAACTTGCTTTTCCTGTGACTTCTGTGACTGAGCTTACTTTCCACCTGATCCCACACCTCGGCCATCCGCCATGCTGCTGCTCTGTGAATAGCCAGGGGTAAGTGGAGCTAACCTTTGTGGCCGCTGGCCATGAGCCATGTTTTGGCTCTGAGTGTTTATTATTTTTTATACTTTTATCTATTTGAGGAAGAAGGTGTGCCGCTGTGCCCATGTGGAGGTCAGAGGACAACTCCCGTGGAATCGTACCCCTCTTCCACTTTTACATGGGGTCTGGAGATGAAAGTCAGGTCTCCAGGCTTGGTGGCGAGCAGCCCTGCCCGCTGAGCTACCACACCACCTGTGGTCCAGCTACACGAGCTTCTAGAGGCGTGGATTCCCTGGCCTGGCCAGTCCTCCTTAGTGTCAGTGCCGGAGCTTGGTTAACCCTGCCCCTTTCTTCTGCTCCAAGGGATGCAGTCCTTTGGAATGTTTTTATGTGGAATCTAGATCGTCCCCACATTCCCACGTGTGCACCCCGAGTAATTCTGGGTGGAAGGAGGAGGGAGGGTGAAAGGGGAACAAGGGGTGCTGATAGAAGAAAAAGAGACGTTGCGTAGGTCATTCCATAGGAACTGTTTGCCATGTGCACGCACGGGAGCAGAAGAGGGTGATCTGCGTGGGAAGAGGCTGTCATAAGGAAGGACGGACAGAGGAGGTGGACATGGCAGCCACGAGCAAAGGCCATGATACACGTGTGTGAAAATGTCGTAAGAAACCCATTTTTAAATTATACAGCTGTGTGCAGAGGTCGGAGGTCAGGGGTCAGAGGACACACTTGTGGGAGTCAGTTCTGTCTTCCTACCCTGTGGGTTTCAGGCATCAAGTCCCTTAACCAGCTGAGCCATGTTGAGCATTTTTTTATACACTGACAGAACTTTAACACCCTTTTAAAATTAATTTATTTATTTACATCTTACAATTTGTTTTTCAATTCTGATGGAGTCCTGTGCTCAAAGACAGAATTGAGTGAATGATGAAGCGTTTACCAAATAAAAGCTCACTGGTTCCATCACCTCAGGTGGCCATTCGGAGGAGGGTCAGATCTTCAAAGTTACAGCATTATAGTTTTACCACGTAACAGAGGTGTACATACACTAAACAGACAATAGCTCTGTTTTGGGCACCATACCTGGCACATTATTAGCTCCCAGAGAATGTGTAGTGACTAAATGAGACACTGAAACCATATGCCACTCTTTTTCCTCACATTGTGAAGTGTAGTCTCTGTTTAGAGAGAATGGAAGTTAGTCTACTCAGCTTGGAATGTGTACCACAGTTTGTAGTATAATTTAAGCCGGGAAAACACCAAAGTTTGTGTCCAAGGGAGGAAGTGAACTTCCTGGCCCTCTCTAGTCTTCCTTCAAACTGGATCTCAAATAACAGCTTTAACTGAAAATAGAGGCTGGGAAAGCTCTCCTGACACAGTGTCCATTCCTAGTCTGCCCAGGAAACTCACCCAGATATAGAGAGGAGACTTATATGAAATATAATTTGCTTTTAATGACCCTTAAGCCAACTAACTCATGCACACACACACACACACACACACACACACACACACACACACACTCTCTTCTCTCTCTCTCTCTCTCTCTCTCTCTCTCTCTCTCTCTCTCTCTCTCTCTCTCTCTCTCACACACACACACACACACACACACACGCCACAAAAAAAAATGTAAAAATAAAATAAAGGTTTGGTGAGATGGCACAGCAGTAAAGGGCACTTGCCACCAACCCTAATGACCTGAGTTCTGTCTTTTGAACCCCATGGTAGAATCATAAAATCCTTCTCTAAAAATGTATGTATTATTTTAGTTTTAATATGTGAAAAGCAAACTCACAAGTGAAGTAAAATAATAACATTGGTGAATTTGCAAGAAAATTAATAAATAAAATTGACTATTAGGGGCTTTGGATCCCCAGCACCACATAGGGTGGGGTCGGGGAGCTGGACCCTGTAGCATGCTCCTGCAGTTCCATTGTTGGGGACGCAGAGACATACATGCCTTTGCTTCCGCATCCATACATGTTCATTCTCACTCTCACAGGCCCACACAGGTAAGCATTCACTCACATACCACTCCCACACATGTACATGTCCACTCACACACCACATGCACATAACACACACATTCATGTGCGTGCACACACACACACACACACACACACACACACACACAAACTGACTTGCTGTGTTTCAGAACATTGGATCCTATTGTTTACCACAGACTTAAAACAGCACATTGCATAAGGACATCAAAATCTTTGGTTTTTCTAAACACCTCGTAATATTTCTAAAAGGTGTGCTTAATGTCTGTATAGATGTGGCGCGGATCTGTTTCTTATGATGGAAAAAAATTATATAGAAAAGCCTTTTTAGAGTTCCATAAACAGTAACTATGATTAATATATTTACATGTATGTAATTCATGCTGCATAATGCTTTATATGTTTTAATAAAGTTTCATTTTTGAGAAGCTTGTGAGCTTTTCAAAATTTAAAAATTGCTTCATGCTTCACATTTCTTCTTCTTTGGGGGGGTGGGTTGAGACAGGGCTTCTCTGTGTAGTTTTGGTGATTGTCCTGGATCTCGCTCTGTTTTTCTAGGCTGGCCTAGAACTCACAGAGATCCACCTGGCTCCTCCTTCTAAGTGCTGGGATTAAAGGCGTGGGCCACCACAGCCCAGTTTTTCTTGGTGCTTCATATTTCTAAAAGTAGTTTTAATCAACCATTCAGACTTCTTTAAAAAAAAATCCTTTAAGTTCTGTTTTCATTATAAATAACTCAACCTTTCTCTCTTGATACATTTTGTTTTCTTCATATGCTTGCATGTCTGTTCCAAGAGCATGCAATGAGATCTTTGGCTATTACAACGAAGTGATTATGATGGTTATTACGATGTATGGGCACAGAGCCAAAATTTGTATAGCTAGCTTTGCGGAAGAGTTGAAGGTCTTTGCAGTGTTAGAGTGCTTTGTTATTAGAGCGATCCGTTACTCCAAGTTTCTGGAACTCTGAATTGTTTGCAGTATTTACATGGTGTAGATGCATGAATATGAAGAACTGTGAATTCTTGGTCCAGGCTGTATCTGTCAAGGGTTCAGCTGTCTGTTAGATAATGCAGTGACCTCTTCCTACTCCAGAGTCAGTCTGCACAGGTGTGTAGCCCTCCTCCCACCTTCTAAACCCACATGCTCCTTCCAGACTTGTGTGTAATAGAAACCAAAAGGATCCTGACCTGCTGGAGTCCAGCTCCAGCGGGGTTTAGCTCCCAAAGAGGAGGAGGTGTGGAGTCAGTGAGAGAAAGGAGGAGACGAACAGTCTGAGAGTGAATCGGGATGGCTTGTTCTTTATTGAAAAAAGGATACACCTTTTATACTCTACAATTGCACGAAAGATTAAATGGGAGAATGGGAGCATGTGAGCTGGGATGTGACTTGTGATCAGGGATTGAGGAAGTTAGTATTGACCTTGACAAGTTAATAGGCACCAGTCATATGTTCATGGAAGGGCCACAGGTTCCTCTTGCCAGATAAGAATGACTTCCTTTTTAGCAAACAGAACTTTCTTCAAGTCTCCCCTCCCCAAGGGAATCGGGGCTTTTGTCTAAATGCCTGACCTTGGGAAAAGGACTTTCTCAGGAGACCAGGTACTCCATTATAGAATACTGCAGGTTTTTATATGGTGTAGTTTATCCAGATAGCTAAAGCTTAAATTGAGCAAAGACGAAGCTAGACAAATATTACTGTGAACCTGAGTAGAGCTTAGGAATTTACAAATCTTGATCATCAACTATACCTTATTTATCTAGCATGTTACTTATCTAAATTTTCTAGCAGCTTAATGTTAACTTGTGTGAATATAGGCAGAATTGTCATGCTGTATGGTTCCAAGGTGGCAAGGATTTTTCTCCAAAGAATTATTTTGTTTTAATAGGCTGCCATTTTATACATGTTCATCCTTCACTAAAGCCCACACAGAATTTCCCAATGGAAAGGCATAATAGTGAGGATCATTAAAAAGCAAAGTAAAAGGGTGCTGGAGAAGTGGGATGCACGACGTTGAAGTGATGGAGCTCTGACAAGCAGCGATGGTCGCCATGCCGTCCACACCCTTGATCGCAGCTCCTCCTCACTATAGTCAGAAAAGTGTAAGGAATATTGAAGAAACAAACGAAACATTGGGCCTGTGTCCATGTACGAGTCTGTGTTTGATGCCTGGGGGGAGACAGAAGTGTCATTCTGTTGTTTCAGTCTGTTGGAGTCAGTGCTGAGAAACCATCCAGGCAAGGACCTTGAGCCAGAGCGTCCTTAACCCACGCTGGCCTTACCAGAGCCTGTGGCTCCCCGGTCTGTGCATCTTGTTAGGGTGATAGGCAGCAAGTGTCTCTAAAGCCTCTACTGCGGGCGTGCCGGATGCACAGTCTGCAGGATTATTTTCAGCCTGATTGTTTCTGCCGTCTTAAGTTGTCTTGTTTTTGTTTGTTTGTTTAAGTTCCTGAGTTTATCTCAGGATCTACTATACTCAGTTTCTTTTCTTTTAGTTTCTTCTCTCTGCGTACTAAATGCTCTGGAGAAGTTCACAGGATGGTCAGTTCCTGTACTGCTTCACAAGGGTCTCTTCACTGAGGCTCACTGTCCTACTCCATACCTTTGTACAAACCTTTAATTCTATTATTTAAGACCGCCTTTGAAAACACCACCACCATGGGGGCCTGCAGAGACGGTCTGCACTTATGAAATCCTGCTGCTCCTTCAGAGCTCAGTTCAGATCCCAGGACCCACATCATGTGCCTCACAAGCACCTGCTCTAAGTCCAGCTCCAGGGTGGGCATCTGGCCCCAACTTCCGGCCTCCACAGCACCCACATACATATGACATACATGTACACACAAACAAATATTCAAACTTAAACAAATTCAACGAATTGAACACATAATTTATGTACGCACTACCCTTTTCTGGGCATGAGAATGCAAAAAGACAGTCCAGGACCTCCCAGCTTGAACAAGCATTTAGTAAACAATACAAAGTTACTCTGTGTGACTATAAATGATGAGGAGCCCAAGAAAAGTTACAATGTGGAAATTCTTTGTAAGTTTGTTTGTTTTTGCTTAAAGGGTTTTTCTAAATTCTTTTTTTGACCTCCAATAAATGGTATAATTTAACCAGATATGGGGCTCATACCTTCAATCCCAATACCCTGGAGACTGAGGCAGGAGAATTGCCACAAATTTGAAGTCAACCCGGGATACAAATGATACCTGCCTCAAAAAAACCAAAAAATAAAAATATGTTGTATGACTTGCTAAGTGTAACATGGTTCTCTTTTTTGTTGTTTTTGTAATCCCAGGTATTATCTTGTCATTTTTCTTCCCTCACCTTTCCTTCCTTATTTGAGTTTTTAAAAATTTACATTGCAAGTTTTCATACAGGTGTAGTACCTTAGGCATACCCTTCCTCTCCCCAGCCTCCCATTTCCTGCCCTCTCGGTCACTCCTTTTGTTCCCCAGATAGTTTGATTTTCCTTTCATTTTGTATGTGCATATGTAGTTGTGTGTAACCATATAGCATCTAAGAGCCAAAATTTAAAAAAAAAAAAAAGTCCTTTTAAGACTAGTATAATTCTTTTAATGTGATTTGTCTCCAGTTTAATTCATTTTCCTGCAAATGATATAACTTCATTCTTTCTGGCTGAATATATGTACACACACACACACACACACACACACACACAATTCTTTATTCACTCCTCTATTGTTAGACACCGAGTTGGTTCCTTAACTTAGCCATAGTAATTGATGTACAACTGTCTCCGATGTGTTGACTTGGGGTCTCTTTGGTAAATATTAGGAGTGGCACGGTTGGGTCATGTGATAGATATATTTTGTTTTCACCTTACTTTATGTGTATGAGTGTTTTGCCTGCAGTACACCAAGTGTGTGCAGGCTCCCTGGAGGACAGAAAGGGGGCATCAGATCCCCTGGAATTGGGGTTACAGGTGATGGTGAGCTGCTTTGTGGGTGCTGATAACCAAACCTGGGTCCTCTGGAAGATGGAGTACTTCTAACCACTGAGCCATCTCTCCAGTCCCCTGTTTTTAGTTCTGTGAGAAACCTCCATACTGATTCCACAGAGGCTGGACTAGCTTAGGTTCCCACCAGCAGCATCTAAGGGTCCCCGACGTCCGCATCTTGCCAGCTGACGTTCTGACTGGGGTGAAATCCTGCTGTGGGTTTGGCTTGCATTCCTCTGATGGCTGGTGAGGATGAGCTCTTTCCTTCCTTCCTTCCTTTCTTCTTTCCTTCCTTCCTTCCTTCCTTCCTTCCTATTTTTCTTTCTTTTTTCCACCTTTGGCCATTTGCAATCCCTCTTTTGAGTACTGTTCATTTGATTAGCCTATTTATTAATTGGGTTATTGATTTCCTCGTTTTTTTGTTTTGTTAACTTCTTTGTGTGTTCTAGATTTATCTTCTGTCAGGCACAGTTAGCAAAGGTTTTCTCCCATTCTATAGGTCATCTCTTCCTTCTATTAATTTGCTATGCTATTAATTTGCTATTAATTTTGGGTTAATGGGTCTCACTGTTGATTATTGCCCTTATTTCCTGAGCTGGCATGTGTTCAGAAAACCCCTTCGGGTGCCCGTGTCCTGAGGGGTTTCTCCTACTCTCCCGCCCCCTCCCCATCCCCGCTGCTTCAGAATTTCAGGTCTTTTGGAGTTGATTTTTGTGCAGGGTGAGCGATATCTTCTACATGTTAATATCTAGTTTTCCCACCATTATTTGAATAGTCTGTTTTACAGCATGTACTTTTTACTTGTTTGCAGAGTCGGGTGTTTGTCACTGTGTGAGTTTATATTTGAGAGGCAGAGGTACATCAATAAAACCTAAGGCTAGCTACTTGAAAAGATACATAAGAGAAAGAGAAGATCTACCAAGATCAATCAAGAAATAAAAGACAGGAGTAGCATTTACTGGTAAATATAGATAATGAAAAGGAGACATACTTGCCAATACAACAGATACTTAGAAACTCCCAACAGAGTATTATGAACCGTTTATGCTAACAAAGGCGAACAGAGTCATGACCGAGGCTGCTGCATTATCGCAGAGGAAAGACCCTGGCAGCCGGAACACCTGTGCTTCAAGAGTCAAAGCAGGGGGGAGGATTTGGCAGACACCTGTAATTCCTTGAGAGGAGGGGTGGGGTGGGCAGGCATGGCCAGCTTTCTGACATGACCGCCTGTTGTCACCTACCAAGTTCATGCTGGAGAACCATGCAGTTGACTGTATGACATCTCATGGGTGTTTTAAGTAAGTCTATTGTGTTGGGCAGTCATAGCTATCCTGGGCTGCACGCTTGGCATGCCTGGAAGGGTCTGGCTTGGGGACCTGGAAGGTTCTGATAGCATTACAAGGAAGAGCTGCATTTATGTATGTGTGTGTGTGTGGGGGGGGTGCCACATTTGAGCTCCACTGGACTTATGACATACGGTTGCTTATGGGAGTCCTGAGCTCTTGAGAGAAGTCTGGTTAATTTGTGGCTGCTTATGTTAACACAGGATTGGGTTCCTGTTTTAAAACTTACCAGCCTGGTTTTCTTTTGAAAAACATGTCTTTAAATGTTTCCTGAAACATAAAATCCCTTTTAAAATCAGATTAAATTCTCCCTTCAATACTTATGAGTTACCAGATAGGTCTGAGATGTGAACAAAGGCCCTACTTTGAGAAGTCTCTTGTAGCACACTACAGTGTGTGCTTGTAACAAGAGTGCTGAACTTCTTGGCACAGTGTCTATATAAGTACTCAGATTTCTTTGAGTGATGTGGCAGTGGCTTAGCCTCAGATCTCTGGAAGTCCTTGCCAGGCTTGTCTGACCGCCCCTCGGCAGCCAGGGTAGCCCTTTCTAGACTGTGGCCCCAGGTAGCCTTCCTTCCTGGTTTCTTAGGCCCTGAACTACTTGAAAGTTAGCTGGTGAGGTGCTGAGTGCAGACATCCCCCCCACCCCCCACCCCGTCTTGGCTCAAACAGACTCCCACAACTGAAGGAGGCAGGTAAGGTGGTTCCAGAGTTTCTGTTCTTCTGCTCAGAAGACAGTGTGAGGGGTTGGAGCAATGCTCAGAAGTGAAGAGCCTGGCTGCTCTTCCAGAGGACCTGACACTGTTTCCAGAACCCACCATGGGCAGCTCACAACAGCCTGCATCTCCAACTCCATGGGATTCAGTAGCCTCTTCAGTCCTCCATGGCACGGCACACACATACACAGAACCAAAAGTAGACTTCTGGAAGCCAGGCCCAAATGAGACAGCTCCTACTGTCCAAGCCCACCAGTGTTCTGCAACCCTGTCTGACCCAACAGAACTATTAAACCTTTATCTACACTATTTACCACTTGTCAGGAATCCCTGTTTTTGCTGGTTCTTCATGACATATAGAAATTGTTATAGCATTTGTTTGTTTGTTGTAAGAGACTGGGGATGGAACCCAGGGCCTTGCACAGGCTGGGCAAGGGCTCTACCCTCAGTCCCAGCCCAAACACAGCCGCGCTGAACTAACAAAGCAACACACCGAGGCTTTTGTTACTAGTGCTTTCTTAAACCCCAAAGTACAGCACCTCTTCTAGCTCTAATAGACTGCTTGGAAATGCAGTATGGGCGGGTAGGTAAATATGGTTGTGCCTATAGTATAGATGGTTCACAGAATTTTGATTATTTTAATGAAGAGTAACTGAGGCCTCAGTCTACCCTTTCCTGTCACCTTCCATTTATTGGTCTTTTTCCAGGCTCTGTGCCATAATCCCCTCACAAAGCAAATGGGAAGATTCATCTGATGGTGTTATCCAGAGGCCATTGTAATGCAGCACATTTGGGTTGCTGATTCTGTGGGAAAATTAAAAATTGGAGTTGTGAAGAAACCATCACAGTGGATTTTAGTAAACATTATACTGTGCCTCAGTAGCAAACACAATAATACACATGTTTTTTATTTATTACTCCAGTGACTGGTTCCAGGGTCCCTGCAGATACCAAGTGTCCAGGGGTGCTCAGTCTTTTGTGTAAAATGGCATAGTCTTTGAGTATCACCTGTCCTCCTGAGCATTTGAAATTGACTTAGATGATATAACACCAAGTTTAGTTTCTGTGTAAGCTTAGCCCCACATTGCTTAAAGAGTAACAAGAGAAAGTACATGCCCAGTGCAGCATTTCCTCCTAATATTTGCGGTCTGCAGGTGGAGGCGGTGGATGCAGAGGGCCAACTGCTTTGGATTATAGTGGCACAATATATTGTGTAGTAGGGAAAATTCTCCTCATGGTAGCTAGGAAGCAAAGAGAGAGGGAGGGCCATGAACCCTACACACTAAGGGGTTCATCACTGACCTCTCTTCCACCAGACCCCAACTCTTAAAGGTTCCACAACCTCCAGAGAGTGCTTCAGGATAGAAACCAAACCTTCAATGCCCGGGACTCCACACGGAAGTCTGCAATCTGATAATTTCTAACTGTCAAGCAGCATTGTATGGTGTGACTACCTCACAGCTTCTTTACCCTTCACTTATTGATGAGAAAATTGGCATGTTTCTATCACTAGAAGCAATGGCATTGATCTTTATGACTGCTTGTATCAAACTGGACATTGGAGAGTTATTTAGTTTCACTAGTGAATATCTGAACTACCAGCAAGCACTACATAAATTCTGAAACTATTGATTCCCCTGTGATAACAAATAGACTCATTTTCATGCTGTGGTTTGGTTTGTACTGGGAATTGAACCCCAGACCTCATGTGAGTAAGGCAAATCTACCACTGAGCTGTGTCCCACCATTTCTCAGTTTTTATTTTGAGACAGGTCTTGCTAAAGGTTAACCAAACTAGTGTTGAACTTATCCTATAGTCCAGACAGTCTGAACTTGGAGATAGTCCTGCCATAAGGAAAGGCCTAACCCCAGTTTTCCTGTTTGCTTTAGAAAGTGAATTAGGAAATGCAGTAGTTACTGTGACAGTTTATACAGCAAAGACAAAATGTTAATAAAAGTTACATATTTTATGTACAATCTAAGTTTATAATTGCATCCTCAGGGAAGGACCTCTCCTTGGTGTGTAAAGAAGCCCTTTCCCAGGTTCTCCCCAAGCACATTGCCCCCTCATCCTGTATCTGCTGTCCCCAGACACTGAAGTCTCCCCTGGGGACTCACATCAACAGCATCTTTCACAGCACCTGACACACAAAGTTGCTGATTAAGGTCATTGATGAAAAATAAAATGTAGGCACAGGTAAAATTCAGAGTTAAATCTTATACATTGCAGTTGAAAGTGCACATGGTCCCTGCGTGGTTGAGTGCCCGTGTCCAGATTTTCTTTCTAGAAAATCACTCTTTGTTGTGGCTGAGTCGTGGTTCAAAGCAGCGCTTTTTGAACAAGGCAACAGGACTTAAATCCATTAACACCTTGCAGTGTCAGGAAATGGAGTAGCACTTGCTGCATGGGATGGTGCCTGCAGGAAGTGCTCAGGAAGAGGCACTCGCTCCCTTGGTTCCGTGCTCCCTGCCCTGTGCTCTCATCACTGTCCCTACCATCGTCCTGTTCCATGTCTCCTGTGTTAGCCAGGGAGAGTTGTAAAGTCACACAGAACTTACCCCACAGTGTCAGGGCTAATGTCTCACGAAAGATGTGAAAGCTCATTTCTAAGATGTTTACTCTAAGTGGTCAGCAAATACACTTCTTTTTAAGTTTATATGTTATTTTGTAATTATATTTTTGAGCACCTGTACTAACACCATGAACAGATTGCTGATCTTCATCTGCCTCCCACATAAATTCTTGCTGGATTGAAGTAGGCAGAGATCACTGAGAGGAGCCTGGTGTCAGTATCGTGAGATTGACACAGGGCTGGATCGGGGCCTGAAAACAGTGCTCTGCAGAGCCCTGCAATCCTCCTGTCAATCTCATGAGTGTGTGCCTTAAAATACTCAATCTTTTGGTTTGTCGAGACAGGGTTTCTCAGTGTAGCTTTGCACCTTTCCTGGAACTCGCTTTGGAGACCAGGCTGGCCTCGAACTCACAGAGATGAGCCTGGGTCTGCCTCCCAAGTGCTGGGATTAAAGGCATGCGCCGCCACCACCACCGCCGCCGCCGCCACCACCACCACCACCACCACCCGGCAAAATACTCAATCTTTAAATACGCTTGCTTCAGAGCATCAAGGTTACTGACTGGGATTTATTGTAGTTGCATTTTCTCATATAAATGTTACTGTCTCTTAACTAGAAGTCCTAAGGACACTCTCATGTTTTCATGAACAACCACAATACTGAGACCTGTGTGCTTTTGTCTGGCTGTGCCAGTTACAGCGTGCTGAAAGCTTCCAGAGATCTGGATCCGCCTGCACGTTGAATAATGGTGATAGTGTTGAATTGTTGGTAAACTACACCGTCAGTTTCTCTTGTTCACATGCACACACACTGAATAATGTTTAAATAACTTTTACAGGTTGTTAAAACATTTTTTTTTTTTTTACACAGTTCCTCCCCCTTCCTCCAATCATGCTTTCAAAATTGAATAATAGAATTAAAAGTGAGGGGTGGAGAGGGGACTTAACAGTTAAGTGCTCTCTCAGTACTCTTTCAGAGGACCTGAGTTTAGATCCCCATACCCATGTCTACCAGTGTACTACTGCCTGTAACTCCAGCTCCTCAGGCTGAAGGCATCCACACACACAAGCATATAAATAACAATAATAAACCTTTAAAAAGAGTTGGCAGAGTGAAGAGGCCCCTTTTCTCTATGCCACCTTAACTTATTACCCATATTTGAGCACTAGTTACTGATATGTTTATTAATTTTAATTTTTTGCATGTGTATGGTGTGTACATATTTGGATAAGCGTGTGTGTGTGTGTGTGTGTGTGTGTGTGTCTGTGTGTCTGTGTGTCTGTGTGTGTGTGTGTCTGTGTGTCTGGTGGCCCGAAGTCAGCATTGCCTCGAATTGTTGTCCTCTACTGAGGTGGGTCCACTGAACTCAGAACTTGATTCTGGCTAGTCCAGCCAGCTTGCTTGCCCAGGGGTCCCTTGGCTCTGCGTCCTGAGTGCTGGGGTTCAAGGTAGCACAAAGCCTGCTTGGCTTTTACACGGGTGTTGGGGATTCGAACTCTCGTCTTCATGTTTGTGTGTCAGGTACTTCACCACTGCGCCGTCTCTCCAGTCCAATATGTGTCTTTTCAGAACTTTTCTAAGCATACATGGACTCTTATATGGTATGTTGATGTATGTGCTGGTTTTAATTGTATCAGTGTGCAACTCGCTCCTCTAGTTCAGTGCCGTGTTAAAGACATTTCTCTCCATCAGCACATACAGTCAGCCATTGCCTGAGTTTATCACAGTTTTGATTAGATTTAAAACAATGGCCATTTATTTTTAATTGTGTTGTAAATATTATCACAGCAAACATTCATATTACACATTTGTAAGCAGCTTCCCTGAGTTAAGTTAGTGGAGACAAAAGTGAAAGCCAAGCAACCCCCCTCCCCCAAACAACCCATCCTGCTCTTGGTTTTAGAGATACACTGAATTGTTGAATTTTAAAAAAAGTACATGGTGTGTGGTTTTTAATGAGAATGTTCCCTACAGGCTTGGGTGTTTGAACACATAGTCCCCGGATGCTGGTGCTGATTGGGAGTTTTCAGAAGTGCAGCCTTGCTGGAGGAAGTGTGTCACTGGGGTCTGACTTTGAGAGCTTCTGAGAGCTCCCCACTTGCAGCTCCTGCTCTCTGCTTGTGCTGTATTTGAAGGCGTCCTGCTCCAAATGCTTTCTTCCTGAGCGGTCTGGCTGGGGCGTTTTGTCCCAGCGGCAGGAAAGTAACTGATACACACAGTCAAGGCAGCTCTGTAGCCCAGGCTAGCCTCAGATTCATGGCTACCTTCTGCTCTGTTCATGGCTTTTCTGTAAATCCTGACTTACCTGCTCCACAGCAGCCCTGTGATTCGGCTTACCCCATTTATTATGTCTCACTATAGATAAGAAAACTGGCATATTATGTTAAGAATCTTGCCCATTATCATGCATGTAATAAGTATGTTATGTATATGCCCATTGCCATGCATTTAATAAGTAGTTCTGTATATGTTTGTAATAAATGATGGAGTTGGGGTTCAAACTACCAATGCATATGAACCATCATCATGCTACTTACCTTTGTAGCTACCTGGCACATACCATCTGCCTATCAATTTTTCTTGACGTTATAAAACTTTGCAAAGGGATTCTAATTGTTCCTCTAATTGGGGACAACCAAAAGCAAAGCAAAGGAATCTCCTGCTCTTTAGTCTATGTACAGTTGCTTCTCAGTGTCTGAGGGGATCATTTCTGGCCTCCCTGTGGGGACCAGGTATCAAAGTCTACATATGGTTGAGGGCCTTACATAAAATACCATGTTTGCCTGGGTATATCCTCCCGAATACTTTAGTGAGCATCTGCACTTGAAATCATAAAGGAAATGCTGTGTAGATAGTTGTTCTGCAGAAATGACAGCCCGTACACTTGCGCTACGGCGGCAGTAATTCCCCAAGTATCCGCTACAGGGTCTAGTGGACTCATGGCATGGAGGACTGATTAACTTTCATTTTTTTGTGAGAGGTCCGCTTTTATAATTATAACGGGGGTGGTTTAATTTTTTAAGAGACAAACAGTGATTTCATCTGTATTGGATGAACTTCCTGTTTCTGGGAGACTAATGAGAGAGTTTCATGGATCCAGTCTCCATGTGACCCACACAAGAAAAGTCCTCTTCCCAGCCTGGTGTGAGAAGCTTTGGAGGGTGCTTGCTTCCGCTTCTTGTGTCAGCCTGTCAAGGCCCGTGCCAGATTTGCCATGAAGAGCCATAGTGTTGCATCAAACTGGTACCTGGCGGTGGTATTTGTTTGCAACCGTGCTTCTCTGTTGTACATTTGGCCTCACGATCTTATTCTCCATCATCCTGCCCTCAGAATTGAGTGTCTTCTTTACAGTCTGTTCTTCCCATCCTGTTCCTGTCCATCTGGACGAGCTCTGATGGTGTATCTGAAAATGTGCCATCTGGGTTCTCAGCAGCCCCGGCGAGCTCAGGTCCGCCGATGTTGATGAGTGGTGCTGTGTTATTCTGTCTCTCCTTTGGGGACTGCTCTGGACTCTGGATTAAAAGTGCAGCAGAACCCAAACCCGCAGGGAGTTTTCAGGAGAAACAGGGGCAGCTGTTGCTAACTTCTGCTCTGGAGACCTGTAGTCTGGAGGAAACAGAACTATGTTGTCCCTTCTTCATCAGGTGACCTTAGAGCTTGCTCCAGACGTGTGCCCTTCAAAGTGTACCATACTGCCCTCCCTGACTCCATCTTCTTGTCCCGAAGTAAAAGCCAGCCGAACAAGAGCAGATGAGATGCCACTGCAGGATGTTGGGAACAGGAGGACTGAGTGTAGGGGAGCCCCTGCCAGGCCAGAGAAGGAGTCCAAACCCTTGCACAGCATGACTAGAAGGTCTCTGTTGTGTCCTGGAGCTTATCAGATTAGCGCTCATCTAGTTTGACTTCAAGATTTTTTATCATGGAAACACCTTCATGTTCCACTGTTTGTAATAAAAGATGTATATCCCACCTTCGCAAGTCTGAATATATTCATAGGCTTTTTTGTTGGTTTGTTTTTGTTTTTACTTATCTCAGATCTGAGATAAGGGGTTTTAAATTTTAAAAATGAAGTTTGCTGTTATATAAACTTTTATAAAAATAGAATTTTTAGCTACTACTGATAAAAATGAGGTTCTGAAATGCATAGGTGCTAAATTTTACAGCACATGGTTTACCCCCTTATTTGCTGGGTTGTGTTTCAAGTCCCTTAGTGGGTATTGAAAACTTCAGATAGTGCCAAGTGCTGTGTGTGTGCACACGTGCTCACGCACACATGCCAGACTATCCATCCATATAGCCATATATTACTTTTTCTTAGATAGATATAGACGCCCATCATAAAGTTTATTTTCTGACCGTAGTTGACCGACGGTGAATGCAGCTGCATAAAGGCAGTGTGTGTGTGTGTGTGTGTGTGTGTGTGTGTGTGTGTATGTGCGTGTGTGTGTGTGTGTGTGTGTGCGTGTATGTGTGTGCCTGCGTGTGTGATGCGTGTGTGTGGCGCGCACGCGTGTGGTGTGTGTGTGTGTGTGTGTGTGTCTGTGTATGTGTGTGTGCCTGCATGTGTGTGTGTATGTGCCCGTGTGTGTGTGTGTGTGTGTGCGCACGCGCGCGTGTATGTGTGTGTGTGTGTGTGTGTGTGTGTGTGTGTGCCCGCGCGCGCTGCTGTCCTCCCTGTGTGGCTGTGGTCCCACGGAAGGCTAGGAAGGAGACCAGGATTTTATGGGGTAGTGTACTTTGTGTTTTAGTAATCATGTCGTTATCCGCGTACATAAGTAGTAAGTTTAATTTACCTTTTTGCCCCAGTTTTCATTTTATTTGCTCATCCACCAATGAGCCCTCTAATGGAATATAAAGACCTTTTCCAACACACTCACTAGTTTCCTCTAGCTAGAGCAGGTGAGCAGGTGGAGGCGGAGGTGGCCAGACATCCTGACTGAAGGGCAGCAAACCTGAACTCCAATGTCAATAAACAGAAGGACGAGGAAGTGGTCCTTACTTACTTACTTTTTAAATTTAAAAGACATACTTACTACTTTTTAAATTTGTGTCTGTGTGTGGGGACAAGAGGCCAGAAGTATTGGGTCCCCTGGAGCTAGAATTTGGGTGGCATTGAGTCACTAATTGTGTGTGTTGAACCAGCTCTTCTTCAGCCCATAGGGAAGTGTTTTGTTTTTAATGTTTTGAGTGTTTGCCTGTGTGTGTGTATGTATATGTATCACATGTGTTCCTGGTTACAGATGACCGTGAGCTGCCATGTGGATGCTGGGAACTGAGCCAAGTCCTCTGGACGAGGGGCAAATGCTGCTAATGGCTGAGCTCTCTCCCCAGCCTCCTTTCTGTGTGCTGGTGTGCGTAGTCTGCGGGAAGAAGAACCAGTGTGCATTATCTGCAGGGTTTCTGGGCCATGGAAAGTTTTCCCTGTGTAGTTCTGTGATCACTGTATCCCAGATGACAGGAATTGGTGGGGCAAGGCTCAAGGGAAGACGGTCAAATGTGGACTGAGTTTCTGCAAACAGACCTCCCCACCATGTGCATATGTGGTTGATTTAAAGGCTGTGAGTTGGATTACTTTATGCAGGTTCTGAGCTGTTGTGGTTTTTTGTTTTGTTTTGTTTTGTTTTTGTTTTTCGAGACAGGGTTTCTCTGTGTAGCTTTTCGCCTGTCCTGGAACTCACTTGGTAGCCCAGGCTGGCCGTGAACTGTATTTTTTTTTTTTTCATTTATAGTATTGCAAGAAAAGTTTATGTAACAGGAAAGCACTTTTCTGCTTTTATAGCTGTTGACACTGAGGAATACTTCCCTGCTAACCCTCCAGGTTCTGACTTGGGAATAGCTGATGATGTGCATGCACATAGAAACTCTTTATTTCCTGAGTCCTGAACACCTGTTCCTCCAGAGCCCTGCCCTTTAGTGGGGGTCTTTTGGACCCCATTCAGTGTCTGACTGATGGACAATTGATTGAATCAGTCACCTGGGTGATAATAATATCATAGGTCTTGGAACTCACCTCATACTATCAATTCAGGATCTGTGTATGTGAATATGGAAGGTAAAAGTCTTATTTAAGTGATATCAACAAGTAATTTGTATTGAGTTATTTCATTTCTGTATTGAGTTGTTTCCTTCTATTCTTTGGTAGGTGTACACAATATTTACCATTGTAGGTACTAGTATTAGCCTGTTTTCCACTACTGTAATGAAATACCTGAGGCAGGTCAATTTTATAAAGAAAAAAAGTTTATTTAATCTAGACTATACTAGACTAGAAGTCTAGATGGTTGTGTTGGTTTCTACAAGGGCCTAATGTAGACAAATATCTAAACAGTCTTATTAAATAAGAAACACAGAGCCAAATACAGGGTAATAGCCAAAGAGATCAGAGAACTAGCGAAGAGCCTTATCTTACCACCTCGCTGCCATTGCTTCCCCAGAGAGAGCTTCTTCCTGTGTGACTTGTGTTTTTATTGCCTTTCTGTTCTGCCTTCTCATTGGCTGTAAGCCCAGCCACATGACTTCCTCGTCACTGCCTGTCTATACAGACCTCCAGGTCTCTATGGTTGGTACTGGGATTAAAAGCATGTGTCACCACGCTTGGCTGTGTCCTTGACCACACCGAGACTCTACCTGTCATGTGATAGGATTAAGGGCGTGTGCTACCACTGCCTGACTTCTGTTCCTGGCTGGCTCAGACCTCTGATCTCAGGCAAACTTTATTTATTAACATACAAATAAAAATCACATTTCAGCACAATTAAAATACCACCACAGCCTAACAGCAGCATGGGAAATGTTCACATAGCCAGAGTGAAAGCCAGAGAACCTGACATTGTTCCATAATTCCTTCCATGGACACACTCCACAGAACTAAGGCCCTTCCCCACCTGCTAATGGTTTCCCGAGACCTCTCGTTCCCCCATCCTAGGCAGTCAGCCCACACAACACATCAGATCTGGGTTATACAACCAAACTTGCAAACCATTTTGGCCAGGGCTGTCATTCTGTGGTATTTGGTAGCCTGAGCAGGATGTGTGGGATCTACCTTCTGAATTCGGTTATCTTCTCCAGGTATTGGGACAGCCTGAAATGCTCCTATTACACACATGGGGTGATGTCCCCCTCAATGAAGGGTTACTCATGCATACTTTTGTCTTTCAAGTAGTTTTGTTTTAAATTCATGTGTGTGGAGGTCAGAGGGCAACTCTTCATCCTTAGGAGGGCTCCAGGATCAATCAGATCGGCGTGCATCTTGGGCAGCAGACAGACAGCTTTCCCTGCTTAGCTATCCCACCAGCCCCATATCTAGGTGCTTGTAATGGGAAGCTTTTTATATCTCATCTAACATATTCCCAAAGCCAAATCTTGAGTGGTTTTGTTTGTTGTAAGCAGTCCTGCAGTTTGAATCTAGGGCCTCATGCATGCTACACAAAGACTCCACTACCAGGCTGAGCTGCAGTCCAGCTTGTTACAGTCCTGGAGCCTGAATACTACTTGGCTGGAAATGTTTCACTAACAGGAAGCTGGTACTTGGTAACCTGGTTGCTTCTCCTTTCCTCCATGTTTCCATCTACATTATTAGTTGACACTTGTGATCTGACAGTTAGCATTTAAAAGTATTATTGAGGGGCTGGAGAGATGGCTCAGTGGTGAAGAACACTCATTGTTCTTCCAGAGGACCTGAGTTTGATTCCAAGCATTTACATCAGGTGGTTCACCTGTAACTCCAGCTCCAGAGGATCCCATACCTCTGCCCTCTGCAGGCAAAATACACTCATGTGCACATATCCACCCCTTGCCATATACATTTAAAAAAAATTAAAAATCAAGATTCACAACCATGTAGAATTATAAGAGGTTGTTTGGATAGAAAAAAATTTTTTGAGTGTTGTTGATATGGCTTAAGTCCATTTTAAATTTGAGAATTCAAAATAAGATGAATTATAGAAATAAAAATAAGTCTTTGAACTTGCTCATTCCTGCTGTTCTGTTTTGTCATCCACAGATGATTTTCTAGGAGTATATCTAGTCATTACCTGCTAACTACATTTTTAAACTTCCTGTGATCATCTGTATCTATTTTTCTCTCTTTTTGAAGATCATGTAGCTCTAGAAACTTTGATCTTTAATTATCTAGTTTCAAGAAGTGAAGAGCCATTGAGATTAATCTAGAAAAGAGAGGCTGTGAGAGAGAGACATGGCATGGAGCTGGAAAGTCCTCAGGGATGAGGGCAGTGTGGAGGTGTTCTTCTCTCGGTCTCCGTTTCCTGTGCACATCTCCTCTGCTCTCTGTTCTTCACTGTCCTCCATCACATCGACTGTTTCTTCAGAGCTCCGCCCTCCCCTCAGCCCTGATGGCAGCACCACATGGAGTCACTTCCACTGCCTGGGTGCCTCTCAGTGTCTCCAGTGTCATACTTCCATCTAAAGCAGCCTTGATTCGCCACATGTGGCTGTTAAAATCTAAGCGAAAATAACAGGATCTCTCTGCTGACAACTCTAAAAACTGATGAGAAACCAGAGAAAAACTGAGACAGAGACCTGTCTGCCAAACAATCCAGAAGATGTTGGAGGAAATCGAAGCAAGACTCTGTCATAAGTAAGGAGTCACCACAAAATAAAGATCCACATAGAGTGTAGAAATGAAACCATGCACATGCAGGGCAACTGTCCACACAGGCAGTTCCATGGAGGAGGATTGTCTTTTTTAATAAATGGAATCAGGACAGTTAGACTTTGGCATGCAAAACCGAACAAAATACCTCCACCTAAGTACCTTAAACAAAAATGAACTCAGATGTCATAAATAAATCTAAATATAGCTGCAGAACTCTTCAAATAAAATAGAGGAGAAAAATCTTTGGATCTGGACGTAAGCAGTAAGGTCTGGGAATGACCCCAAGCCAGTCCACAAAAGAAAATGAGACAGACTGGACAAGTCCACCGGGTGTGCTGGGTCTTCAGTTACTAGGACTGCCAAAACAAGGTGGCCCCCAGCCTCCTTGCTGTGCCTTCACAGGCCTATTTGCCTGTGAGCCTGTGATCTTAGTGTGTCTTCCTCTTTCTGAAAAGAGGTCACTGACCCGGACAATCTCATTTAACCTTAGTTATGTTTAAACCACTTGTCTCCAAATCTGGTCATTTTCTAAGATACTGTGGGTGAAGACTTGAACGTATACCTGGGAGTGGGGTAGGGATGCACGCGTTAGTCCCTAACATTCTGCTCCAATAAATGACAAGCTGTATCTAGAATGTGTAGAGAACACTCAGACTCCAATAAGAAAATAACCCAATTATAACATGGGCAAAGGACTAGAAGACAGATGCCCCTCCAAAGGATGGCAGATCAGATATTCAGTGTCATTTCATTGGCGAAATACAAACTGAAGGCTCCATGACACACCACTGCATCTTTTAGCTATCTATCATAACGACTAATGCAAAGATGGGCTTCTGGAAGCCTCAGGTCACTGCTGGCAATGAGCAGTGGTACCATCACTCTAGAAGTAGTTTGTCAATTTCTTAGAAAGTTAAACATGTGCCTTCCATTAGCTGACCCAGTCCCATGCCTTAGTACGTATATAATCTGAACACATGTGTTTGTAGGATCGATCGCTGTTCATATTTGCCCAAAATTGAAAACAGCCTAAATATCCTTCCGACTGTGGGTACAGCATATTTGAGGCCCTGAGTTCAGCCCTCAGATCTGGAGGGGTGTATGTGCACACTCAAGTAAACAACAAACACCCAATTTGTTCCTGTCCGGAAGTGTTGTGACGGGTAAACCGGTAAACAGTGTTGGAATCTCAGTTCCAACAAAAGGATGAATGCACTACGGTTGGTGCAGGAGGCAGCTTATGAGTGACTTACGTGCTGTTCCAGAAAGACAGGCCTGTGCTGGCACCAAGGGAGCATGGAGCTTTGCTGTGTCCGGATGGTCATGGTGGTATCTGTGTATGTGTTAAAGCTATATTCTACCTACTACAATCCATGTTATTGTCAGAATAAAAAAATGGAAAGCCTCCAGTCTTAAATGTTATTGCATATATACATACAGTTGAAGAGTTCAGCTTTTCACTTTATTAGCTTTCAGTTGAGCATAAGTACAGGTGGCATAGAGTTCTTATATTAGACAGTGTTCTTAGACAACTGCCGTGCTGTTTTCGAAGGTGGGTCAGCAGACTGTATCATCTCCAGCTCAGCTGTTCACTTCTGCCATTGTTTGGAGAAAGCAGCCATTGATAGGATTTAAGCAAATGGTCAGGGCTGTATACTAGTGAAACTTTAATTAGAAAAACAGGCATGTTTTCTTATCCTTAGATAAGATTCAAGGTTCTCGGGGCTGGAGAGATGGCTCAGGGGTTAAGAGCACTGACTGCTCTTCCAGAGGTCCTGAGTTCAATTCCCAGCAACCACATGGTGGCTCACAACCATCTGTAATGAGATCTGGGGCCCTCTTCTGGTATGCAGATATACATGCTGTATACATAATAAATAGATAGATAGATAGATAGATAGATAGATAGATAGATATCTGGATAGATAGATAGATCTTAAAAAAACAAGATTCAAGGTTCTCAAGTAGGATGACCTTAAAGCATATCATGAATTAATTTTAATTGTAGAAGTCTGAAAACTTACCACTAATGGTAGTGATGGGCAGTGTACCTACAGGAGGAGTGTCCTGAGTAAACCAGGGACATTTACTGTCCTGTTGTTCTCCTGTGAACTGGTTTCCTTTGCGGTGGGCACACACCTGGTGCAATTAACTGTGGAAAAGCAACAGGAGTATTCCTTCCTTCAGGAGTGAGTGTGGATTATCCATTTCCTTCTGAAAGGGTGTATGCGGGCCACACCCTGTGCTTATCCTCCCCAAGTGCTCAAAAATAGTCTGGATTTTGTTTGGTTTTTCCCCTTGGCCTTGAAAATTCCAAGGCTTTATTTCTGTGCCTTTCCCTCACCCCTTTTCCACATTGTTCACTTCCTGTCTTTCAAATCTCAGTTGGCATCATCATCTGGAAGCCATCTGACCCAGAAGTTGAGGTACGTCTTATAAAGCTCAAATGGAGCAGATGTCTGTGGCCAGTCCTCAGACCTGACTGTGCATCAGAAGTAGCTTGGTAACTCCAGGTACAGATTTCCGGGTCCCACTTGAAATCTGTTGATTCAGAGTTAATATTAATGGTTTTTGTATTTTTGTTTTTAGTTTTGTTAGACATATGGTTTTTCTATAGCCTGCCACCTGGGTTACTATTTGGAATCTGTTTCGAATAAAATTATTTGTTGTAACGTTGTTTTAGAAGGAATTTTAGAAAGTCTCTTCAACCTTCTTGTTTTTGCTTAGGGTAGAGGGGTCAGGAAGAGGGCACAGTAGCCAGTACTTTCCCAGGTCTATCCCATGTTTTATTGTATTTCTTAGCTGTCATTTCATATCCCATTTTCATGTTCACATTGAACATCTCCTTTTCTACATAGTAAGTGTTGAAAGTTCCAGGTGCTCAGCTCCCAGCAGTGGTCAGTTTTCACCAGAAATGGCTGTCCTTGATACTTCCTGTGGTACCTGGCATGCTCATAGGTACAATCACAATGCTTCTTGATTATGTTGCATGCCTATATTCCTACATGCAGAGGACTTTCCTTGTACTCAAACATAACTCAGCAGTGTGAAATGAGCCCAGGAGAAGTCTTCTCCCAAACTAGTCTAATCTGAAAGCTCCCACAGCTCCCTCACCAAACCCGACTCTCAAACAGATCTCAAATCAAGAGTTTTCCAGAGCTGTAAACTGTCCATCTGCAGGGTTCTCATCAGGCTCTCTCCAGTTTGAGAAAAGTTGCCTAGGATCTGTAGGAGTGTGGGGGGCTGGGGTATGCCTGAGTGAAAAGAAGTTGAAGAGTCAGGGTCAGGGCTAACCTCAGACTGGGGTTGGGATCTAGCTCTATGAGGTCTGGGGATCTAGGCCCAGGGGAGGGGGCTGGGGTAAAAGTGTGGCTAGTCCTGGGGAACCGCAATGTGTTTGGTTTGGCCAGAGCATAAAGTACAAATTTGGGAGTGACTAGAAAGATAGGTGGGGGCCAGATAATAAAGGGTTTTATTGAAGTTAAAAATACTGTATTTCACAACTTCGTATCCACATGCACAAGAATGAAATTGGAAACTCCCTACGGTGCAACACCATACAGAAGGTTACTAAAAGTGGATCATTGACCTTAATATAAGGGTGGAAACTAAAGACTGTTGGCAAAGAGATCTGTGACTCTGGCTTTTTTTTTTAACTATCAAGAAAAACAGAGAAGCCGGGCAGGCGGTGGTGGCGAATGCTTTAATCCCAGCAGAGGCAAGCAGATCTCTGAGTTCAAGAACAGCCAGGACTACTAAGAGAAAGAAACCCTGTCTCAGAAAAGAGAGAGAGAGGAAAGAGGAGAGAGGAGAGAGGGAGAGAGGGAGGGAGGGAGGGAAGGAGGGAAGGAGAGAGAGAGAGAACAGTGGCAAAACAGAAGCCAAGTTGGACTTGATCAAAATGAAAGCCTTTGTGCATCAAGGAGTGGAGACGACCATGCGTAGGGAGCTCCGCAGTAATGTGCTTGCCTGGTGATGCTCCAGTGAGCCAGGGAGGGGAAGGAAAACAGCTCATAATGTGAGAAAACATATGGAGTGTGCAACTTAAGGTGTAAACAACTGATAGCATTTTAAGTGGATAAACTAGGTATGGTGGTGCACACCTGTAATGCCGGTATTCAAGAGGCAGAGGTGGGCATCCACACTCGGAGAGCTGAAGTAAAACCTTCAAAGTAGCAGGTTTGCGAAGGTGTGGGGACTGCAGTGTTATGTTTTGGTGGTAATAATATAAGGCACGCTAGCTGCTTTGGAAAACAATTTGGCAGCTCATCAAAGTATCAGACCAAAATATTTATTATACAGCCCAACATTTCTTAGTACATTTAAGGTATATATATTCAAGAGAATTGGAAACAGATTGACCCAAAAATTTACATGGTCATATATTTAGTAGTAGTATTTATAAGGACAAATACTGAAACAACCTATGTGTTTTAGGTACTTTTCTTGTCACCTGACAGGAGGCAACTTAAGGGAGAGGAAAGGTTGATTTTGGCTCAGAGTTGGATGGGAAGGCGGGGTGGGGTGGCAGGTAACTCCATGACATTGGAAGCATAGACCTGGGTCGGCGGCTCCTCCTCCTCCTCCTCCTCCTCCTCCTCCTCCTCCTACCTAAGAACAGCAGGGAATGCTCATCTGGCCTCCTCCTCTTCACCCTTGTGTCCAGTCTGGGGCCTCAGCTTGTGGAATGATGCCACCCACAGTCAGAGTGGGCCTTCTTCCTTCATGTAACACTCTGGAAACACCCACAGACATGCCCAGAAATGTGTCTCCTAGGGGAGTCTAAGTCCAGTCGGGTTGATGCTGAAGATTAACTACCACTCCATATGTCCTTCAGCTGGAGAGTGGAAAAAGAAAATGGATTTCTGTGCAGTGGAATATTATTTGGCAGTAATACCTATGTGAATCTGAAAACATACTGAGTGAAAGAAACCAGTTACCAGAAACCACATATTGTTCAGTTCCATTTAGTGAAATGTCCAGAACACTCAGAGAATGTGACTGACAGCTCGTAGGTCTAGGGTTTTGTTTTGTTTGGTGGGGGCGGGGAGGTGATGAAAATGTGGTGCTCCCCTAACTCTTAAGTATGTGAATACACATCAGTGAATTCTGCAGTGAAGGGGAAACATTGTGTATGTGGATTCTGTCTGAAAGTGGTCCAGGAAAGTGTTGTATTAGTGGAGAGCAGCGCTGTGCACCCCTCATGAGCAGAGCCTCACCTTGGGGGCATGAGCAGAACCTCACCTTGGGGGCATGAGCAGAACCTCACCTTGGGAGCATGAGCAGAACCTCACCTTGGGGGAGTGAGCAGAACCTCACCTTGGGAGCATGAGCAGAACCTCACCTTGGGGGCATGAGAAGAACCTCACCTTGTGGGGGGCATGAGCAGAACCTCACCTTGGGGGAGTGAGCAGAACCTCACCTTGGGAGCATGAGCAGAACCTCACCTTGGGGGCATGAGCAGAACCTCACCTTGGGGGCATGAGCAGAACCTCACCTTGGGGGCATGAGCAGAACCTCACCTTGGGGGCATGAGCAGAACCTCACCTTGGAGGCATGAGCAGAACCTCACCTTGGAAGCAGGAGCAGAACCTCACCTTGGGGGCATGAGCAGAACCTCACCTTGGGGGCATGAGCAGAACCTCACCTTGGGAGCATGAGCAGAACCTCACCTTGGGGGGCATGAGCAGAACCTCACCTTGGGGGCATGAGCAGAACCTCACCTTGGGGGAGTGAGCAGAACCTCACCTTGGGAGCATGAGCAGAACCTCACCTTGGGGGAGTGAGCAGAACCTCACCTTGGTGGCATGAGCAGAACCTCACCTTGGGGGAGTGAGCAGAACCTCACCTTGGGGGAGTGAGCAGAACCTCACCTTGGGAGCATGAGCAGAACCTCACCTTGGGGGCATGAGCAGAACCTCACCTTGGGGGCATGAGCAGAACCTCACCTTGGGGGCATGAGCAGAGCCTCACCTTGGGGGGGCATGAGCAGAACTTCACCTTGGGGGAGTGAGCAGAACCTCACCTTGGGAGCATGAGCAGAGCCTCACCTTGGGGGAGTGAGCAGAACCTCACCTTGGGGGCATGAGCAGAACCTCACCTTGGGGGCATGAGCAGAACCTCACCTTGGGGGCATGAGCAGAACTTCACCTTGGGGGAGTGAGCAGAACCTCACCTTGGGGGCATGAGCAGAACCTCACCTTGGGGGCATGAGCAGAACCTCACCTTGGGAGCATGAGCAGAACCTCACCTTGGGGGAGTGAGCAGAACCTCACCTTGGGATCGTGAACAGAGCCTCACCTTGGGGGAGTGAGCAGAACCTCACCTTGGGATCGTGAACAGAGCCTCACCTTGGGGGCATGAGCAGATCCTCACCTTGGGGGCATGTAGAGGCGATCTGATCAGTGATGCAGCCAAAGATCAGGACTAGGTGCTCACAGTTTTCTTCAGTTTCTGCCCTTAAGAAGTATGAGGAATTGCTTACTAAAACATTCATACATGTTTATCTTAGAGTGTTAACTATGCTCATTGAAAAATAAATTGCATGAGCTTGGTAGAGTAAATCTAGAATAGATATTAGAGATAATACTGACTTCATTCTCAAGTAAGTGATTTCTTTTAAGGTAGGGTCTTGACACTGCACTGTCCTACTGCCTCAGCATCCCAAGGACTGCAGTGTCCTGCCTGCAGCCTTGACTGTGCTACATGATCATAGTGCTTTAAAAGTCCTCCATGTATAACATGGTTTCTGGTGAGGAAAGGCTCAGAAATGGAAGTTTCCGGACTGTTCTTTGGGGCTCTCACTCCCCCGCCACACACACACATAGTGAAGTATCTCAGGATTGCCAAATAAGCTGCGTGCTGAGAAACATCTCAGGAAGCAAGAAGAGCAGGAGCACTCTAGCTGCCTGGGGTTTTATCCACTCCAAAGAACCATAATTCATTTCACCCCAAAGAAACCTGAGTTGGGAACTGTTACTTTCTAGCAAGATTTCCGCCGACTTTCTGAAATGTGTTAATAAGTCAGGGAGTACTAAATAGTGGCTTAGTCACCTGCTCACCAGGAGTTGACTGTCACAGTTTTCCCGGCTGAGTTTCTGCTAGTGAGAACTCTGTGTAAGTCAGTCTTTAGCCAAGTGCAGCACCATCGTGTGCGACTTTGTCAGTACAGAGTGCGCCCTCCTGTGGTCACTGGGAGCAAATTTTCACCTCTGGTCAGTGAGCTGCACTTTGTAACTTCACACTGTCTGTGATTCAACAGACAAGTGAGACTTTTGAAAGGTGCCGTTTTAAGACGCAGGGGGTGGGAATGTAGCATCTTGTTTACTTGCAGATGTTTAGATGTCAGAGGGGGAGGGGAACACCATATTGTGGCAGTCTGAGAAACTCTGTGATGGAACTGGAGAGAGGCCTGTGTTACCCCTGCCCTTGTTAAGGGGCCTCCTACAGGGTGTTCTGAGCCCCTTGTTTATGTGTATAGCTTCCTGGAGAAAGGAACAGTTTACTTAGTGCTGTTGGGAGGTCTCTCTCACTTAAGGGAAAGTCACTTTGGCTTGAAGTGTTCAGATCTGGTTTCTGCTGACTCTAAAATGAGCATCTTATTTGTTAGTTATGGAGATTATATACTGAAAAATTTTAACGTGTGTGTGTGTGTGTGTGTGTGTGTGTGTGTGTGTGTGTGTGTGTGTGTGTTGGCCTCTGTGTTGTGCCTGGTGCACGTGGAGGCCAGAAGAGGGCATTGAATCCTCTGGAACAGGAGTTACAGCTAGTGGTAAGCCACCAGGTAGGTGCTCAGATTCTCTGCAAGAGCATCCAGTGCTCACACCACTGAGCCTCTCTTCAGTCCCTGAAGAAATGGTTTCGAAGTGAATTTTCCCTGCAGGTTGTTTTAGTTACTTTTCTGTTGCTTTGATAAAACACCGTGACTAAGGCAACTTAGAAGAAAGTACCGAATTGGACGTAAGGGTTCCAGAGGGTTAGCATCCACGATGGTGGCCGGACCAGCTGAGAGCTCACACCTCCAACCAAGCAGGAGACACCAAGTGCACTGGGGATGGCGGGAGCCTTGGAAGCCTCAAAACCCGTCCCCGTGACACACCCCTCCAACTGGGGACCCAAGGATTTAATGGCTGAAAGATACAGCGGCGGCAGGGATGGGGTGGGATGTAGGCATCTCATTCAAACTACCACAGAATCTTTTTTATTTTTATTTTTTAAATTTTAGGCAGCAGAGTCTCACTTTGTAGCCTGGCTGACCTGGAATTCTCTTTGCAAACCAGACTAGCCTTGAACTCATGGAGACTCAGCTGCCTTTCCCTCCCACTAAGAGAAGTACTAGGATTAAGGGTGTGTACCATCACAGCGACTAAAAAAATAGTGTGTAGTGTGTATGTAAGTGTATTTGTACGTGTGTGAGTGTGTGCAGGTGCATATGCACATCTGTGTATATTTGTGTGTTGAGGCCAAAAGTTGACATCAGTGTCTTTCTATCACTTTCCCGCTTACTTTTTGAGACAGAGATCAGCCTAGTGCTGGGATTACAGGCACGCACAGCTACACTCGGCTTCTACACTTGCCTTTTCCGAGGGTGCCAAGGACTCAAACTCAGGTCCTATAGCTGTGCAGCAAGTGCATTCCGCAGGGAGCCATCTCCCCGGCCCTTTGGGGGAGGGTCTACATTTTATATTCCTAGTGATGGCTCTGCCTCTTATCTACCTGCTTGGATTCTTTGCTGGTTTGTTTATGTGTGTGGTGGTGGAGGGGATGAGTCTGTGTGATGTGCAGGTGTGTGCTGCACATGCATGCTTTCCTGGATGGGGACACAGGTGTGTGCAGGTGCATGTGGACACGCATGCACGTGTGTTCAGAGACCCAGAATGGATGGCTGGAGTCATCCTCAGTTGCCCTCCATCTTATACATCGAGGCAGGGTCCCTAACAGAGTCCAGAGCTTGCCATTCCCGCTAGTCTGTCTAGCCAGCTTGCTCCAGCTTGCTCTAGCCTCTGGAATTCTGGGAAGCTGAACTGCATTCTGGTCCTCACATTTGCATAGCAAGTGCTTGCCCAAGAGCATCTCTCCAGCCCCTTTGCTGATACTGTTTATTGCCTTGGTACTCTTAAAAGAGTTCCTTAATGTCACTGTCTCCTGTCAGGTGATTGACAGATTTTCCCAGTCTACCAGAAAGAGGGTGTTGCGGCTAATCCTGGGCATATGCTAAAATCTCCTCTCAGTCATGGAATTGCATGTGTTTTTTCTTTAGACTGATGTAAAGTTAATTAAATGTAAACAGCTAAAATACCATTTTGAAAATTCTGACCCAATTATTATAGCATCTTAAATTGGTAAAGATTTACTGCCATTTTTTAAAACCCAAATTTAAAAATAGTTTCTACTTAGTTAGATGTACAGTTATAAATACCCATAATCTATTAATCTGGTTGATTTTTGAGGTAGGAGGGAGGGTTGTGCTATGGCTATAGCACAGGTTGGTCTATAATTTATAGCAATCCACCTGAGTGCTAGGGTTGGTAGACATGTCCATGACAGCCAACTTAGGGATTGGCTTTTCTCCCTCCTTCCTTCTCCCTTCCCTCCCTCCCTTCTCTTCCCTCCCTCCCCTCCCTCCCTCCCTCCCTCCCTCCCTCTCTTCCTTCTCCTCCCCTTCCCTCCCCTCCCCTCCCTTCTCTCCCCTCCCTCCCCTCCCTCCCTCCCTCCCTTCCTTCCTTCTCCTCCCCTCCCCTCCCCTCCCCTCCCCTCCCCTCCCTTCTCTCCCCTCCCTCCTTCCTTCCTTAGACACAAGATGTCATATAACCCAGGCTGTCCTTCAGCTTGCTCTATAGATATTGAATTACCTTGAACTTCTGATTCTCCTGCCTTCACCATGCCTGGTTTATACCAAGTTGGGGGTGGAACCCAGGGCTTTGGGCATGCTGTGCAAATACTCTACCAGCTGAACCACATCCCCAGCCCCATGAGGTGATTTTTTAAATTAATTTTAATTTTTCATGAGTGGCTTGTTTTGAATACATTGATTTTACTGGCAACATGTGGACTTGAAGGGGCACAAGGGGGCTGCTTTCACATTTAGAGTCTCACGAAAGATTTTAATGCCAACTCACTCCATAGTTGTAGCATTTGCGGGAAGAGCTCTGTGGTGTAATGCCTGAAGGAATCCACTGTGAAGTCTGACGTAGACGCCCTGGCTTTGAATCTGTGTTCCCACTTGGCCAGTTGCATGACCAAAGCATGTTTTCACTCCTGTTGGCTTCTTTTTTCTCATTTGCAACATGGGAATAGTATTGGTTTTTACTTTATGATGCTGTGAGAGTTGTGTGTGTTAGTATCAGAGAGAACAGTGCCAGCTACTATGGTGTTAAGTTTACACTTAAATTCGTGCTAGAATTCATTATGAAGGACACAGTGCTGTCTGCCTGTAAAGTAGATTGGTTCTGCAGTTCCTGCTTTTAACATATTTCTGTGTGATTGAAATAAACAGTAAACTAAATGTCTTTCTATACAGGTTTTCATGGTCATTTTTTTCTTCTTCCTCTAGGCTCGGAATGTTAGCACTGGAGAATTAGCGGCGATTAAAGTGATAAAACTGGAACCAGGTAAATCATTTGGAATTGATGTTTCTTTCTGCTAGAAAGTCACTGGGTGGCACAGGGTAATTCCATTGTTCATAGTTTGGTGTTTTGAAATGGTCCTTGTAGTTCAGGTTGACCTTGAACCATTGATCTTCCTACCTCAGCATTCTAAGACCTGAAATCACAGGCCTGACCATCAGACAGCTAAAATTTCTTTTAATAATGTTTGATTACCGTTCTTCTTCTTTCTCAGTGTTTTGTGGGGAAGAGAGACGGCCGTCTCTTCCTTCTGCCTCTCTGAGCCCAGCGTACGCTCTGCTCAGTTGGTAACTGTGGGAAGGGGAGGCTGTCCTGAGGGGACTGACTTCTTCAGGACTCCCTGGACTAAGTGATAAGCTTATGCTGGTTTATTTATTTCCAGGTAGCACTGCCCTGTTGTGAGGGGCCAGTGCAGTCCAGTGGGAAGAACTGGGCTGACATTTGGGACGCTGTGGCCTGCTCTTTGTCTCCTGGCCTCTTGCTCTGGGTCCTGAGTTTCTCAGCAGACCTCAGCAGCTCTTAACACCTGTGTGTGGTTAATATCTAATATCCCTTACGGTTTGAGCAGCTCATTATGAAGCCCCTTAGGACCTCTCTGTGTGTTTTGTCTGCTCTGTCTTCTCCTTTGGATTCCCCACATCCTAAAGTCCACATCTTTCTCTGCAATAATTCCATACACATCCTCTCTCAGAACCTTCTCCTTCTCTCCTTCCTGCAGTAGGCAAGCAATTATGCTGATGTATGGACTCAGCCCACAGCACTTCATGTTTTAGCTCCAGAATGAACAGAACTCTGTTCAGAGACTTTATTTTCAGGGATGGACCAGCTTTTCCTGTGAACTGTCAGATAATATTCTAGACTTTGCCAGCTGAAATATAACACAACATTCTGAGGTGCAAAACCAAGCCACCTTCTGTTAGGCTTGGTCTACCCTTGACTTAGCTCATTCTTAGAAGTGTCATGAAAATGAAATTTGAAGGCTGTATTGATTGATTGTGATTCAACACAGGAGAATACCATGAGCACAGAACACATTTCAGGTAGATACAGTTAAAGGTTCTCTAACATGTAATTACCTTCTAATATCACCAGTAGAATTTTTGTCTTCTCTACTATTGGATTTATAAGAAAGATGTTTGAAGTTGGTGAAATCGGGAGTACAACTGAGGATTTTTCATCAGGCTTTTAGTTTTTAATCAGGAGTAGAAGTTACTTGATGAAATGGCTGTGAGTCCAAAGTCCCCCGGACTTAAGGTGGCTCTCCCACATCGACCGAGTGTCTACAGAAACTTCTACAGCTGAGGACCAAGCCTGCTGCGGCTCCTGCCGTGGCGAGAGTGTCATCCTCTCCTTGCTCTTCCTTTTCCCGATTTTAAGGAAATGGGTTTTCTCAGCTCTGAGTTAAGGTCCTAGCACAGAATCTGTTCAGTACATCTTAAAATCTCCTTTAAAAAAATCAAACTAGAGACTTAGAACCCTTCATTAACTCAGTGTTTTATGATGTGTATGATGGTTGACTTGTGGTACTGTTGATCTCACACGCTGCTGTGTGTTAGAAGATACACAGTTAAAGAAGAGGATATCATTCATGCTGGACTGCTCATGTATCTTTGTTCCTGTCTTGGGGGAAATGTTTGCTTGTTGCTCAGTTCAGCAATTGAATCATAGACTCTGAAAACAGCCGATCTCCTGTGAATCTGGACCTGGTCCCATTGCCTGAGCTTTCAGGCTCTTTGTTTTCTCGTCTCGAAAGGAGGGATAGTAATAGTAGCTTCCTTTTCAGATTGTTGTAGGAGTTGAGCAGGGCATGTCCAAAGCGCTTCAAGTAAAGCCTGGCACTCCACACTGAGAACTTACTGTAGGAAATGGCTGCTCTTGCCCACTGTGCTCTGCTTCCCCAGGCATGACCAGCCGTGTCTTACAGTTCCTGGTCACCCATCTCTCTCTCTCTCTCCCTCTCTCTCTCTCTCTCTCTCTCTCTCTCTCTCTCTCTCTCTCACACACACACACACACACACACACACACACACACACACACACAACACACCGAACACCGGTTTGTTTTGTGTCAGATCCCAAGCATGAGATCATTTCTAACCTTAACATTTTAGTGTATAGAGGGAATAAAAAATGAAAACATGCCAGGTGGTGGTACACATACATCTTTAATCCCAGCACTCGGGAGGCAGAGCCAGGTGGATCTCTGTGAGTTCAAGGCCAGTCTGGTCTACAAAGTGAGTTCTAGGACAGGCTCCAAAGCTACATAGAGAAACCCTGCCTTGAAAAAACAAAAACAAAAACAAAGAAAGAAAAGAAAACATAAGCCACAGACAGGAACCTGTGAGAGACAGCGCTGCCTCTCTGGAAAATGTTGAGTTCTTTGCTTTTTTTGTTTCTATCTTTGTTGTTGTTGTTTGGTTTTTGTTTGTTTGTTTTTTGAAACAGGGTCTCCCTATGTAGCTCAGGCTGTCCTGGAACTCACTATTTATACCAGGCTGGCCTCAAAGTCACAGAGATCTGCCTGCCTCTGCCTCCAACGTGCTGGGATTAAAGACTTGTGCCACTATGCCCAGCTCTGGTTCTTTCTTAGAAGGTAACTGTAAAGTTGCCATAATGACTCACAGTCATGCTTTTGTGTCTAGCCACACAACTTGCACATGAGGGTTCGGTGCAGCATTATTCATGGTGCCCCTACATTTGAGTCATTGTAACTGGTGAGCAAATGGATAGAATGTGTTATGTACAGACAGTAGAAAGGTAATTGCTAATGTGTGCCCCAACAGATTCAAACAATGCTAAATGGAAGGAGCCAGTCACAGGAGACTGTGCTTGATTTTCTTAGGTGAAATGTTCAGAGAAGGTATAAAGTGGGTTAGTGAGCTGAAATTACTACTGGTGGGTGGATTAACAGTGAATGCACATGAGGAGTCTCACACAGAGAGTTAACTGTCCTAAAACTGATATATAGTTATGCTTGCAAGCTTAAATTTACTTAAAACATCATGAATTTTACATCTGAAATGAAGGGCCTGATTGTTTTTAATATGCCTTTTAAAAGTATAAAGGGGCTAGGAAAATGGCTCAGTCTTGCACTATCTGTATAACCATGAGGATCCAAATTCAAATGTCCAATAGCCACATAAAAAGCCTGGTGTGACCCTGGCCTGTGTAGTTGGAGAGCTTCTCTCCAGCCCCCGCCAAGCCCTATTAGTCTAACAACCCACTTATAAAATAAACACACAGACATTCATATTATTTAAACTGCTTGGCCATTAGCTCAGGCCTACCATTGTCTAGCTCTTACTCTTATATTCAGCCCATGTCTATTCATCTATACGTTGCCACATGGCTCATGGCTTACCATTACCTTATCTCTTTCTTGTCATGGCAGCGGCTGGCAGTGTCTCTCCTTCCCCCCTCACCCCCCCCCCCAGCCTTCCACTTCCCATAATTCTCCTCCTCCTTGTCCCGCCTACCCTATCCTTCCTGCCTGGCTACTGGCCAATCAGCACTTTATTTTACCCAATCAGAGCAACACATTTGACATACAGAACATCCCACCGCAGGCCTGTAACTCCATGTGGAGTACAGAGATAGAAGGATCCTGGGCTTCCTGGGCTTCTGCCTTGTTCCAGGTTCAGTGAGAGACCCTAAGGGAGTAAGAGTATATACTATACCAGAAAAAAAGATGTCCTCCTCTGGTCTCTGCGCATGTGCACAGGCTTGTACAAGCTCTCCTCCTGCTCCCTCCACACATGCAGACATCACACACAGAATTTCTTTAAAGTGTTAAATGCATAACCAAAAGACAACTGACGACAGTGTCTTAGTGATAAAGCCCCCAGACTGGAAATAGCCAATGTGTTTCTAACTGCCATTTATGTTTGTAGGTTTCTCTTTTTTTTCCTGCAGTTTTTATTGAAGAAGCTAAATAATTTGCCCTGTAATTTCCCCTCAGGATGGACTATGCTAGCTGCCTCCCAGCATCATTTAATGTGCTGTGGATTTTAGCTGTGAAAACTGAAGAATCAGGTCTGGCTCGGTGTGGGAGAAGGACTGTCTTCATGTGTAGTGAAGTACTCATACCTTTTCAGAGTCCTAGTGGTCAACCTCCTTTGTAAAAATAAAACTTAAGTCTGAAGTAGTCAAATGCAAAGTGATAGACTTAAAGAATTTGTACTTTGATTTGGTTATTTCTTTTCTCTTTAAATAGCTGGTAACCATTTTGAAACAGAAGCTGAATGAAAACAAGATATTTTGGCAAAACTGTTGAAATGCAGGGTTAGTCGACTCACTGTGACTGCTTATATTGTTCCTGTGACTTTAATTTATATTTCCCTTTCTCCGGTGGTGTTTGCTTAACTGTAAGTCTATACTTTTTTTTTTTTAATTTAAATTGCAAAACCAATTTTGATCATTGTTGTCAAAGTAGAAAAATAGAATTAAAGCAGAAGTAGAAATTAAAGTTATTCATCACTCTGACTTGTAGAACCACTGTTAACTTTTTAATTTTCTCCAGATTGTTTGATATTTATGTAGAAATACCCAACATAGACATGCTTCCATTAACACTGAACTAAGCAGATTGTAAAGAGCTGGTCAAAGATGAGGGATAGGCAAGATGGTACTGTGGGTCAGCTTACTTCGTTAGCATCCCACCACACCAGGAAACAAGCTTTGTGAAGAATAAATCCAGTAAAGATGCATGTGATAGCAGTCCTGAGCGCTGCAACATGGCCCTGCAGAGGTGACTCACATGATGGTCAACAGTGTGAATAATCTTCCTGCTGAAAACTCAGGCTGCATGGGGAAAGACAGCATCATACTCAGCAGCAGGTCTAAGTTCCGTAAGAAAAGATGATCTCTGGTACCTTTCCTGGACATCACATTCCTTTTTGCTGCAGTTCTGGGAATCAAGCCAAGGGCCTTGCACATGACCAGGCAAGAGCTCTGTCACTGGCCCTTGTCCTCAGCCAGGCTCCATTTCCGACTGTGTTCTCACAGTGGTAGGCCTGGCCTTGCCCGCCACAGATAGCAAACATGTGTATGTTGTGAATGTACTAGGCTCATTGTATGTATCAGACCTTCACTTGGGAAGTGTGTCATAGGTATTTTTCCATGTTACTGCTTCTCCACTGTCATCTTTTACTTTGCAAAAAATGTTTTGCCTACATTTATGTCTTTGTACTATATGTGTTCAGTGACCCTTGGCAGCCAGAAGAGGACACTGGAGTCCTAGAACTTGAGTTACAAATGATTGGTAGTCACCACGTGGGTGCTGGGAACCAAACCCAGGTCCTCTGAAAGAGCAGCCAGTGCTCTTTATACAGAGCTGTTTTTTTTAGGCCTTGGTCAAGCCATTTGTTTTTTGTGGGGGGGGTTTGTTTTGTTTTGGGGGGGATTTGTTTGTTTTAGTTTTTCAAGACAGGGTTTCTCTGTGAAGCCTTAGTTGTACTGGATCTTGCTCTGTAGACCATGCTGGCCTCAAACTCACAGAAATAGGACTGCCTCTGCCTTAAAGGCATGCGCCACCACCCTGCAGGATTTTTTTTAAAACCTTTGTGAAAATTTAGTATAATCCTTATTGAGCAAAGAATGTTAATTGCCATTCCTTTGGGACTGGAGATTGGCTATCTTCCTTTACCGTATGTAACTTTTTGGCCTTGTATTTTGTGAAAAATCTGTTTATGTCAATCATTTGGTTAGTATCTATTCATTGTCTACCCAGTGCCAGACATGGTACCTAAGGCAGATGAGCCTGACCCTTGAGAAGCTTAGATTTTAGTTAACAGGGACACAGTAAGTGTGGAAATGTATAAATAGTAAGCTAATTTCATGATCCCAAATAAGATGTTATGGTTCTTCAACCAGTGTCATGGTGTCGGGAGACTGCTCAAAGCAGATGACATTGAATGGTAGGACAGTGTTCTGAAATCAGGACAGACATCACAACAGGGCAGAGATGACAGAGAGAACAGGTCACGATGGCGCCATCAGTGGGGACCAATTCCCACTGGAATGACAGGAGCTTCCAAAACCAGGACTGGATCGTAGATGCCCCAAGGACTGTGATAGCGAGGACCCTATGAAAGGCTTTGAGGGTTGTCGGCCTGAGGAGCAGGATCCTAGGACCAGTAACCTGCGTTTACTCTGTATGTTCTATGTGTCTCAGCATGCCCAGTGGACATGCATCTGTAGTTCCAGAAGTTGGGCTAGTGGTGCAGTTTCAAGATTCCCGGGATAGAACTAGCTCTTAAAGCAAGATATGGGGGTTGAAAGGTTTCCATACCTTGATATTAAGTCTCTTTGCTGACGCAGTAAAGCAAATCAAGCCAAATTAAAAATAAGAGACCAGGTTTATTGGGCAAAACATTCCCAGGTGACCTTTCTGGCCCCCAGAGAGGAGACAGAGAGAGGAGACCAGAAAAGAAACCACATGACACCTCTCAAGAAGGCAGTTTAAATACCCTGTAGCTGAGGTCTCCAATAGCTCCCGGAGGAGCTGCTGCTGGGGGGCTTTCTGAGAGGGAGGAGTTTAGGATGGGGAGGGTGGACATCCCAGCCTTCTTGGATATATGGGTGCCGGTTCAAGTCTGGCTACTTCCTGCTGGCATGGGGAGGGGGGGTTGATAGTCCGTGGGCTCGTGCTCAGTGGGAGGTGTGGGTGAAGAAGCGTGTGGTTAACTGCCATCCTAGAGACCTCGGGGATCTGTTTCTTGAGGAAGTGGAGAAGGCAAGTTGCTAGGAGGAAAAATAGGTTATTATCACCGGCCCTGGGCCTGGGACTAGCCATGGGGAGAGAAGAGATGCCAGTAAGAAAGGGACAGAGGTGTGCCCTGGTCGTACTGACAGAGTGAATGAGCAAGGCAGAAGAGCAGATGGGCCCTTCACTGGAGCATTTTGGGAAACCAGAGGGCGGAGGGTCCCAGTCGCTGGATAGACCATTTATCCTGAATAGGTGCCCGCTTGGGCCTGGAGAGATGGTACCAGCATGGATGTCCCAGGAGCTTGGCAGCTGAGGAGGTGGTGAGGATCACAGTGTAGGGCTCTCCATCGGGGCTCTAGAGACTTAGGAGGTAGTTGCTTGAGGGTTACTCAGTCTCCCGGGGATAGTGGGGCGGACTCAGGGGCAGTTGGGTCCATTGGTATGGGGGCAGGGACCTCAGGAGGGAGAGGTAGGGTAGGTACCCGGCCAGTGGAGGGGTCTGGGCTGGGAAGTGGTGATTGAAGAGGGAAGGCCTTCTGTAAGGAGCTCAAAGGGGCTTAGGCCTGTAGCAGAGTGTGGGGGCCCAGAGGCAGGTAAGGGCCATGGGGGGAAGGGAGAGCCAAGATAACCTGGGTTCAGTGGAGAGCTTGGTGAGCTGTGGTTTGATGAGTCTGTTGGCCCTTCTCAGTCCTTCCCGAGGATTGTGGGTGGTAGGGGACATGGAGCTTCCAGGAGATGTTGAGGGCTTCTACCACGAGCTTGCTGACCTGGAAGTGAAGGCTGGCCTGTTGTCCATATGAATGGGCTGTGGCACGCCAAACCAAGGGATGATGTGTTCAAGGAGAACCTGAGCCACCACATCTGCTATTTCCCTGGAGGTAGGAAATGCCTCTATCCACTGGGGTTCTAGCCCAGCCGGTTGGGCCATTTCTTTTCTGTCCAAACAACTAGACCCCACTATGTGTGGATATCAGCCATGCTTGAGAGCCCTAGCAGCAGCAACTGAATTCACCCAGGAGGCCCTCAAGATCACCCTGTTCCAGCCAGTCACTGTACACTCCACCCACCGCCTCATAGACCTTTTGAGTCATTCTCTCTCCCTCCTTGGGCCCTCACAGGACCAGGTCTTTCATTTGCTGTTTCTAGAAAAATCTCCAAATTACCTTGGCCTCCAGCCCTGCTCCAAACTCTGCAGCCCTCCTCCTTCTCCCTTCCTCCTCTGGTATCTCCTCTCACTCCTGTGTTAGGTCCCGCCCGACCTGTCCAACAGTCCTGAGTATGGGAGTGAGGATTGAGAAGAAACAGCTAGGAAAACAGAGACATTAAAGAAAAGACAGAAACACAGGATAGGTTTGGGAGGGCTCTGAGTCAGTACCACAGCAGCCCCGAGTTTATATCTCACAACCTTTTTATACCCAAAGTAAGGGGGAAGGGCAGAAGACCTCCCCCTCTCAAGGACACCCTGGTTCAAGGAGCAAACAAGTGTAAACACCTCCTTAATTCTCAAGACATCTCTGGCCAAACATCCTGTTATTTGGCCTTGAAAAGCAAAACATCTAGTAGCCATGCCTTTGGCCAATCATCCTGTTACCCAGCCTTAAGGAGCAAAGACAAGCTTGAACTCTCTGTCTTTGAGTCAAGATGGAATAAGCCACAAGCTAGAGTCACTGTGGGCTCCCACACTCCTGCCCAGAAGCTGTGGAGGCCTTATGCTCATCCTAGCCTGGGCTCCTAGACCAACTCTTCACAAACCCCCAACTCACCCTCTTTGTTGACAGAAGCTCTCTCATAGACAGCTCAGGAAACCGCCAAGATGTGTATGCAGTAGTCCCTTCCACTACAACAGCTGAAGTGACCCGATCTTCACAAAAGGCTGAATTAATCGCCTTGAATAGAGAACTCCCAGTAGCCAAGGGTCAGTGGGCTAACATCTGTACCGACACTAAATATGCCTTTCTAATAGCCCATCCCCATTCTGTCCTGTGGAGGGAAAGAGGCTTCCTCACTACCAAGGGCACTCCCATAGTTAATGGACCCCTTATAGCCAAGCTCTTGAGGGCTCTCCAGCTCCCCCCGCCCCCCAGCCCTAATCCACTGCCTGGGGCATCAGTCCTCCAAGGACCCAATGGCCTTAGGCAATGCTAGGGCTGACTCAGTAGCCTAGGGCTGGCTTCCAGCTGCACTGGCTCAATAAAACTGGGAGAAGAAAGGGCTGAGGTTAGGACCCAAGGTTAATCCTGTTAGAGGTCGACTAGAAAAGGACAATTCAGCAAAGGAAGCTTGAGCATAAGCTGCCAGGCATTCAGCTAGGACACAAACATGAGGAGTATTTTGTCAGACCCCAGGAAAGTCTTGACGAAGTGCTAAGAAGTGTATGGATTACAATGAGACTGAGGACCAGCATTGCCTTGGTAGATTTAATAGCGGTTCAGTGACTGAAGAAGCTGTAGGGGAGAATGGGGGAGAGGAAGGGGAGGTGGCAGGAAAGTCTCTGGGGCCTCCTGTGAAAGGGGAGAGCAAGACACAGAGCTAGGGAGGGACTTGTGATTTATGGTAGACTTTTCTAGGGTACATGATGCATCACAGGAAGGTAAGAGAATATGATGCTTATGCAGCTGGGTTGCTGGAACTGAAGAGGTGAAGAGGACATGAGTTCTGGTCAAAGTGGGGCTTTTTTTTTTTTTTTTTTTTGGTGGAACTGAGGATCGAACCCAGGCCTTGCGCTTGCTAGGCAAGCACTCTACCACTGAGCTGAATCCCCAACCCCCGTTTTCTTTTTGAACCCGTGAGATGTAGTTGCCAGCCCAGAATCGGAATGGCAGCATGTGTTGGAGGTTCAGTGACTGAAACGTGTGAGACAGTATGGAGAATGGGAGGTGGTGATCTTGTTTTCTCCCTTCCCCTTCCCATTTGTACGTGAGTGTATGGATACATACATGAATTTATATGAATATCTGTGTATACTTTCTGACACTGATCCATGTCCAGCGGAAACTCAGATGTGGAAATACATAAGTCTGTTATGTAGCTGTCGTTCATATACAAATGTGGACCCCCTAGCTATGAATGTCATTGTGTTGTGCTGTGTGTACGTGTGTGTATGTGTGTCCGTACCAATGTGAGCGAGTGCACGCGCGCACACACACACACACACACACACACACACACACACACACACACGTTTTCTCCATGAGTGGCGAGTGATAAGATGCAGGTTAGAGACAAGCACTGGGCGGGGGCTATAGTCAGGTCTGGAGCATGTGGCTGTGGTATAGGATGGTCCTGGGGCTCCTATGGTCAGTGCTTATGAATTTGGAGAGTTGGAGTTGACCTTTGTTTTTCCCTGTGTCTAGTGACCTGTTTCTTCAACGCCATCTGCTGTAAATTGGTGAAGGTTCATTGGCTTTTGCCTACGATTTTCCTGGTTTTAGGGCTGAAATCGCCAAGTTGCAGAGAAGATTCAGCACCCCAGCTGTAGGAGGAGTTGCCGGTTTTATCGGAGGCGTTTTTGCTGTGTACAAGTGTGGGTCAGAAGAGTAGGAAGGGAAGGTACATGAGTATGTTAAGGGTAAAGTTCTAGAATTGGGAAGATGCTACAAATACCAGGGATTCAGACTCTTTCTGGTTAGTAGTAGAGTTTTCAGGAAGAAAACAGGATGTCCTAAAAGAACTCACTGTCTCTTCCAGACAGGTCATTGAGGAATGTGGCATCTTTTCCCCATAAATGAGTCAATATTTTTGTTTGTTTGTTTGTTTGTTTTTCGAGACAGGGTTTCTCTGTGTAGCTTTGCACCTTTCCTGGAACTCACTTGGTAGCCCAGGCTGGCCTCGAACTCACAGAGATCTGCCTGCCTCTGCCTCCTGAGTGCTGGGATTAAAGGTGTGCGCCACCACTGCCCGGCAAGTCAATATTTTTTAGCATTAAAACTTCTTCACATTGGGAGGGGGCATCGATAAGAACATGGTGCTACAGGCTTCACTAGACTGTCATTCTGTGAGGACAGACTTGATTTTCCACAAGATTCCCAGTGCCTGATAGACACTCAGTAAATACTTGCTAGATAAATCAAATTAATGAGGAAGATATGAAAGATAGAGATGAGTAGTTTAAGCCAGGGCATTTGTTGCTGCTAATAGCTAACATTTATTTAAACTTAATTTGTGCCAGCCACTGTTCTAAGTGAGCTACACGCAGCGACTCATTTAATCCTTATGTTATTAGCCCTATTTTTATAGTTAAAGAAACCGAAGTCCTTTGCCCCGATTAGTGTAGGGCGAGGATTTGAATCCTGGCAGTCCAGTTCCACAGCTGGGGCTCTCTCATCACTCTCTGGGGCAGTGGTTAAGAACACTTGTTCTTGCAGAAGACCTGCGTTCAGTTCCCAGGATCCACATAGTGGCTCACAGCCATCTACAATCCCAGTTTCAGAGGGATCCAGTGCTCTCTTCTGGCCTCTGCAGGCACCAGGAACAGATGTAGTACACATAACATACACGCAGGCAAACACTCAATCAGATTAAAATAAAATAAGTCCTAAAAAAAATCATGTTGATTTCTGACTTTCTAACTTCATCCTCCATAAGAAAAGAGAGGACCTTGCCTTCACTTTGAGCGCAGGGCTTGGCTTTGTTCGGAGCCTGACAGAGCACTGCTTTGTTTGGACTTCACCTCAGCTCCACTCCTCTCCAGACAGTGCTAACCTGGAATAACTGCCTTGCCCTGCATTTGCTGAGATGGTCCAAGATTCCTCTGGTATGTGATTTCCTTCGTTTGCAGTGCGTCAGAGAACCTGATTTTGTGAGATTAAAAGTCCGTTTCCTTGATCTTAAACTCGCTTGGGCTAAGACACTGCCAGCTCTTGAGACCCAGAATGTAAGGACAGATCAGGGCAAGCGCTTCCATTGAGGCTGGCTGGCAGGACAGAGCTCGGCACATGGGTACTTGGACTCCATGCTCAGTGAAAGGACAGGCTCAGGAGCGCCAGGACCAAGGTCTCAGCACATAGGAGATTTATTGCCCCAGAGGGACAGAGGGACAAAGGACATAAGGGCCAAAGACAGAGATAGAGGGAGAAGGGGAAGGGAACCAGGGAGAGAGGGCAGGGGAATTTGTCCCCAAGGGATGACTGCCTCTGGATAGAGAGGACACAGAGGTGGCACATAGGAAAATGGTGGTTTATAAAGGTACAAGGGGAAATTCCTTGTTAGGATGAGGTGTTTAATTTTAGGTGAGCTAAAGGGGGCTTCTGATTGCTGGACTTCAATACTTTAATAGCTGGACCTTGGTGGTCAACATCAGGAGGAGGAAGAGGCCAAATAAGGGAACAGACCTTGGAGGCTAGCTTTAGGAATGTGATCTAACAGTTTAGCAAGGCAGAGGGAGTGGGGGGAAGGGCAAGGCCTGCCAGAGCCACATACTCGAGTGGCCTGGTGTCCCTTCACTCAGATTCTGATAAAGGACATACTGTCTGCTACAAGACTCTTAAGTCTTCCTTTAGTGACTTAAAGCCAGGCCTTCAGGGTGCATATAATTACTTATACCATTTGCAGCACCAGTTAACTGAGGAGGATATAAATGCAGACAGATAAGTGATTAATTAGCTAACAGCTGTAGGAGTAAGTCTCCAAGATGAGAGCGTTCACCCCTTTCCAACCCATACTGACAGTGATGTCCAGGGAAGTTCGTGGGGTGGGGGTGGGGGTGGAATTTTGTTCCCGTGAGAGCAGCACGCATTACACTGCAGTCAGAATCTAAAAGTGACAAGGTGCCAGCAGGACGTCATTCCACCGGTTTTCCCAGAGCGGTATTGTATGAGCCGCCTTTGCTGTGGCCTTGGCCTTTGCTGTTCCTTTTCTTAGCGGCAGGTGAGGCACTCTGCCCTTACGTGTCCTCATGGAGGACAGGTCTTCAGGGAAAGGACTGGGGCCCTGTGCGCTGCAGCAGATCCCCGGCCACCAGTTGTTTGCTCTGCACTGCCCTGTGTTTATTATCGTTATGGAGAGAGTTGTCATTACATCACGTGTGAGTCTACTCTTCAAAGGGGGCGGGGGCGGTGCTTAGCCACTGTACTGTGTTGGACCACGTTATGAACCCCAGGCCGGCAATACTGGACAGACTAGGTATTTACCTCCTGAAATTAATGATGCTTAGAAATAAAATGACTGAGGATCTTTTATTTTATCTGCACTTCCTTTCTCTTTCTTAGCTGTGTGTGTCTAATGGATGATCAGCTTCAAAAAATATTAACTTATTAGCATTTTTTTTTTTTTTTTTTTTTTTGGTTTTTCGAGACAAGGTTACTCTGTAGCTTTGGAGCCTGTCCTGGATCTCTCTCTGTAGACCAGGCTGGTCTCAAACTCAGAGATCCACCTGCCTCTGCCTCCCGGGTGCTGGGATTACAGGCGTGTGCCACCACCCCTCAGCAGCAATTTATTTTTAATGTTACAACATTAGGATGAGAAACCTTGTTAATGTTCTACAGTCCGTGTTTAAACTTTTCTGTGTTCCTAGGACCCTTTATTAGTAGTACTGTATATAGCCTGATATCCACCCTCTTAACAAACTTAGGTGTGTAATACAGTCTTGTTGCTGTAATAATAATATCATACAACAGAGTTTATGATTGTGTGTGATTGAAATGTGTACCCTTTGAGCATCAATTCCCCACCCCCCAGCCCTCCTCCAGTCTTCGGTAATGAGCATTCTATTTTCATTAGATTGGCTGTTGTAATTCTTGGTGTAAGTTAGACTCTTGTTGAACTTCCCTTTGTGTCACTGGCCTTCCATTTAGCGTATTAGCCTTCAGTTCCATTCCTGCTGAGGCTGTCAGTGTCAACACCAGTCCTCATCTTAAAAGGAATAAGAGACAGTCTACTCTGGAGTCGTTTGACTGACCGTGTCCCAGGAACACAGATTTAGGTCACCCTGATTTCAGTGTCCCAACATGGAAGCAGCTTCACAGGGTTTTCATAGTTTTACAGAACAAAGAAGGCCATAAATCAAGGCGAGCTTAAAATGCACTGGTGGTGTCTTTGGGCTTCTATTGCTTCGAAGAGGTGCCACGACCCTGACAACTCTTATAAAGGAAAACATTTCCCTGGGGGACTTACAATTTCAGCGGTTTAGACCATTATCATCATGGCTAATATGGCAGTGGGACAAGGTGCTGGAGGAGCTGAGTTCTACATCTTAATCCTCAGGCAGCAGGAAGCAGCTGTGTCTTCACTGAGTGTAGTTTGAGCATAGGAGACCCCAAACCCCACCCCCACAGTGCCACACTTCCTCCAGCAAGGCCACACTTCTTACTTACAGTGCCACTCCCTTTGGGGACCTTTTTTTTTTTTCTTTCAGACCAAAGAGGTGGGCACAGTGAGATGGAGGAGCTATTCTATAGGTCTCAGATGCTACCTGATGACATTCTTAGCTATTGGATTGGTGGAAGCTAGTGGTCTGCTAAGTCAGTAGATTCTAAAAGATTCTTATTTATTATTAAAATTTGTTAGTTTTAATACAGAATGGGGCAAGGGTGCTCCAGAAGGCTAACACTAGCCTAAGATAAGGTACTTAGCTCCTGAACCTGCAGAGTCCCAGTCTCTCCACAGCACTGAAAGTCCATTTGCTCCATCAGTCTCTGCACAAAGATTCCTGTAGGAGTTTTTCATTGAAAGCCAGACATAGCTTCTTTTCAGGAATTTTCATTCACAAGGCACATGGCTAGAGTTTCTGTTTTACTTTATAACTGAATGATAGTTCATCCTGTGTATGTGCCTCTCTCTCTCTCTCTCTCTCTCTCTCTCTCTCTCTCTCTCTCTCTCGTGTGTGTGTGTGTGTGTGTGTGTGTGTGTGTGTGTGTGTGTGTGTGTAACATTGTGTATGTATCCCATTTTCTTTAGCCATTTATTTGTCAGTGGATATTTGGGTTGTTGCTCCCTCAGTTATTATGAACAGTGCTGCAATGAACAGAAAGATGCAAATACTCTGGCCCTGTTTTCCAGTTCTTCTGAGTGTCTACTCAATAGCAGTATTGCCCAATCAGATGGAGCTAATTTGGGAAGTCTCAGAATTGTCTTCTCTAGTGTTACAGGGAGCCCATCAGAGATGACCACTCCGACACAGTTTGTAGCAATTGAAAGTCTTTATTCCCGGCTGCTGGAATTACACTCACGTATTTGGGTCCTAAGTGTAGCCCGGGTGTCCATAGCAGAGTTTTTGAAGGCAAAAGTCACATCCTGGAAGCTCTTGGCAGCTGTAGGGGGCTTCGCAGAAGTAGGCAGTTTAACAGAAGCTAGCTGTGGCATCTTGACTTCAGAGCCCCGGGATAGAGTTTGGTAATTTTCCATGGAGTTCTCCATCAAGGAGATAAAATTATTGATACGCCTGAAACAGCTTCAGCAAAAATACAAAGTAGAGGAACCTCTGTGCTGTCTTGCCCTGTCACGTTCTCCACTGGAACTGTGGGCGTTGAGTCAACTTGTTGACTTCGTCTGTTTGAGAGGGGCATAGTTGGTCCTAAGGACCAAGTAGCTTAACAAAGTTTATTCTTTGTTTGATGTAACTGGCCATGCAGTTGAGGATGCATGGTCCTATTGTTAGCAGGTCAGAATAAGAATCAACTGTGAGGCTAATGTTGGCAGTCAGGCGGTCAGCTATGGGGACCAGATAAACAGAGACTAATACAAAAAGACCTGAGTGTAGTCCCAGCCAGCTGGAATAAAGACTTTGATTTGGCTATAACTGGCAGAGTAGTCATCTCTTGTGGGCTCCCCATAACAGTAGCAGCTGCACAATTTTATATGTTTACCAACCATGCCCAAGGGTCCAATTTCTTGATATTCTCAGAACCACTTTTTGTAATTTCAAATTTAAAAAGTTGACAAATGAAAATTGTATGTATTTATAGTTGTAATAAGATATTTGATCTTTGTGCATCTTGTGGAAATTGCATGCCCCATCATGAGGTGGTATATTGTGTACCCTAATAAAATTTGTTGAAAGATCAGAGAGACAAGGAACAGGCCACTGCCACGTCTCACCTCTAGGACTCCTCAGCCTGAAAAAGCTCTCTAGCCGAAAGGGGCTTCTGGACGAAAGAAGCTTCCTCTGCCAAAAGCACCTCCAGACAAAAAGCCTTTAGCCAGAAAGCCTTTAGTTCCTTTCTCCTCAGGGCTTATATGCCTTTCTCCAACCAGCCATCACTTCCTTCCTCATACTAGGATTAATGGCGTGTGTGCTTCCCAAATACTGGGATTAAAGGTGTAAGATCTCAAATGCTGGGGTTAAAGGTGTGTGACTCCCAAGTACCGGGGTTAAAGGTGTGTGCCACCACTGCCTGGCTCTGTATCTCCCCTAGACTGAGTCAATCTCATGTAGTCCAGGGTGGCTTTGAGATCCAGATGGATCTCTGCCTTCAGAGTGCTAGGATTAAAGGTGTGTGCCACCACTGCCTGGCTTCTATATTTAATCTAGTGGCTGGCTCTGTCCTCTGATCTTCAGGCATATTTTATTAGGGTCCACACTATATCACTGCACGGTCACTCTCCATTCAGTTTTTAATGGCGTTGTTGGGTTGCTCGTTCCTGTATTTTAGACAGTGCCCTCTTGCTGGGTAGATGGTCTGCAGGCCTTTCCCTCCTGGGTAGGCTGCCTTTTCCCGTTGTTTCCTTCCCCATGCAGAGACAGAGTCAGACTTAGTCTCACTGTTCTGGGTTTTGTTTGTTGTTGTTCTCTGTAGTTTTGGTCTCATTTGTGATATCATTTGCTAAGACCAATGTTACAGATGTTTTTCATGGGAACTTTATAGTTTATAATCTTGTATTTAAGTTTTCAATCCGTTTCTGAGTCATTTTTGTCTGTGTATGTGAAGAGTGCTGGTCTATCTATCTATCTATCTATCTATCTATCTATCTATCTATTTTGGTGTGTGGATACCCAGTTCTCTCAGCACCGTCTGTTGTAGACTGCTGTTTCCCTGGGTTTTGATCGGATGTGCATGAATTATCACTAGATGCCCCCTTGCTTTTCCATTGGTTTATATGTAAATCCTGATCGTTTTAAAGGACAATCTGCTTTCTTGCCTTTTTCAACTTCTGGAGCAGTATTCCCAGACTCCTGCTCCAGATGTCATGTTGTACCTACAGACCCCATGGCCACGTAACGTTCACCAGTTTCTGGGACAAAGACCCCTGGGGACCTCACTGAGTTTTCACCTGTTACTGTAGTTAACGTTTATTGAGTACTTCATGTATGCTGTGCTTGTTCTAAGAATGTCATGTGACTTTGTATTTTTCTGCCTGCTTTGTGATTCTTTCATTATATGCTCCTCTAGTCAACTTGCCTATTTAATCTCAGGGGTTTTCGTGGGGCAGGGGAATGATGTTGTGTTACAGCTCTGAGGGAAAAGGTATCCTGGCAGTCAGGAGCCAAGGAACACCACAGAGTCACACTTAGACACAAACCTCACACAAGGGATTTATTGGGAAAGACACAGGAGGGGGGCTGCTTCTTCTTGGGTGAGAAGCAAAGAACTTAGCAGGAGACAGTCTTTATATAGCTTTCTTGGGAGTGGAGCTTTCCGGGGTGGCCTGGATTGGTGGGATTCTGTGGCCCGATCTTGGATACTGGGGCAAGCTCAGGGACTGGTGGGATTCTGTGGCCTGATCTTGGATAGTGTGGCAAATTGAGGGATTGATGGGATTTTGTGACCTGATCATGGGGCAAGCTCAGGGACTGGTGGGATTCTGTGGCCTGATCTTGGATAGTGTGGCAAACTGAGGGATTGATGGGATTTTGTGACCTGATCATGGGGCAAGCTCAGGGACTGGTGGGATTCTGTGGCCTGATCTTGGGCTTTTTTTTTTTTTTTTTTTTTTTTTCCTGTATGGTGGAGCTTGGCCACCTGCATCTTGAGAGGCTGGAAATAGCCATTATAGCCATTAGAATAGTCTGGGTGGGGTAGGGCCTGGCCTCCCAAGGGGCTGGGCCTGGCTGCTAGAGCATTGTTGGGGCAGGGCCTGGCCACTCGGCCTCCAGGGGTCTACACGTACATCTTCTGAAATGTGAATCTATATTATTACCTAAAAAAAAAATTATTCAAAAACTGGTATAGGATTGAAAAGCAGTTTAGGAAGTTATCTGATTTAACTTTCTACTTTTTGGTGACCTAGCTAAGTGTGTTAGGAATTTTTTCCTTGTGTACCTTCTTTGGAATTTCATACAAGCTTTAAAGAAAGTTCTCTGAGCCATTCAACTCTTTGGGTTACTAATGTATAAGCTGTGTTTTCCTTTTTTCCTGCCTAAACTTACATCTCTCAGTCCCTTTAAAAAGTGAACACATGGAAGCTTTCTTTGGGTTTTGAAATGTTGGGTTTCACTTGTCTGGGGTTGACTTCTTGGTTGGTGGGGAGGGGAGGAGGGGAGGTAATACACACTTGGATCAATAGCATTTCATAGGAAACAATGTTGAAAGTGTGAGCCACTAACATGAAAAGGAGGAGTAAAAGGCCCAAAAGACAAGGCATGCCAGCTGTTGCTTAACACTAACCCCAATGTTGTGCTCAACTGATGTCCCCTGGGGGACTGCGTGCTCATGTGTGTGGACTCACTCAGATGTGTGTCACGTGCTAAGGATATGGAAATGAGGTAGGCCTGATCCTGTCCTGGAGGACTGTTGTTGTGAGGACATAGACACACGTGCTGTGTATGTGGAGATCACTGTACAGTTAATAGGTTAATAGAGTTAATAGAGAAGGCCCTGCTAAAGGGGCTCTGGACACAGAAACCCTGGTCTTGCACAAATGTATCTGCATCTTAGGGGAGGAGGTCAGGCTCCTTGTACTTCAGTTGTATCATTAAGCCCCCTCCCTCCTCCTCCTCCTCTTCCTCCTCAGTGCTGCCCACAGACACTACTAAAGACTCTTAGGCCTCCCCAGAGAGAGAGCTTCAGCCATTGAATGCCACGTGCTGTGCTGGCTAGATCAACCTTGACCACATTCAACAGTACTCTGCCAGGACAGGTGACAAAGGGAGTGGATGTCCACCCCCCAACCCCCCAGCGTATTTCACAGGCCCGTGAACCTTGGTATCAGTCCCATGTGTTTCTAACTTGAATTTCTCCCTGATAAACTGAAGATCGGGAATTCTTAGGGTGTGAAATGAGCGCACAAGAGGACTGGGTGATGCAACTTTGTGAGGACCCCTGTCCTCCTCCAGGGACTTGTGATTTTGTACACACAAACTAAAGTAATGAAGGTCCTGACAAACCATCTCTTCTCCACTATTCTTCCCTTGTAATTAGGATTTACAGTGAGGAGGGTCCGAGTCAGGGTTCGGATGGTTCACAACTAAACCTCAGCTACATTTACAGTAGGAAGATGCCATGGCCAGAAGCGTCAGGGCTTCTCACTCTGACAGCCTCATGCTTGGCGTGTGAGCAGTTGTGGGTAAAACCATCTTTTTTACTTTGCCTTTACTGCCCGTTTTATTGGACTCTGGGTTACCGTACTGAACCCTGAGTTGCTCTGGTTTAGGTGTGGCCTCTGTTTTCTCTCTGCCTTTCTCTGGTCCCCGCCCTGCCTGCACTTCTGACTCTCCATGGCCAGTGCTCTCTCAGCAGCCCCAGCGTGCCATGCCGCCGCTGCCACCAGAAGGTTGCCAGGTCTTATTCTGAAGAATTTGGGCAAGGAGGGAGCAGGGCAGATGATTGGCTCATAGTCTGGCCTCTCAGCCTTCCACCGTCGTCGGGAGAGGACTAACGGAAGAGGCCTGTCTGTGCACAGGGGTCGCCTGCAGCCATCCTGCTGGGCTGTGGCCTTGCGGCATTGCAGAGCTCATACCTTCATGAACCCAGGGTCTTCCTCTGACTTCACAGACGATTATGCTGAATGTTAATGATCCTCCTGCCTCTTTCCCGTGACTCTCTACAGGTGGATGGCCACCACAACCAGCCAGCTGTTGTTTAGTAACAAGGGAACTGATGGGTATTTCCTACTGAAGATTGTGTTTGTGATATGTGTTTCCTTGACAGTGCCCAAGGTGTGATAGAACTAGCAGTAAATATCTATGGAAATTACCCTGCCAGGCTTTTCCCAGGAATGCAGCCCTGTGAGGTCAGTTGTTATTTTACTGAGCCGGAAATTAGCGCAGAGATAAGTGATTTGTCCAAGCATGTATGCCTTAGTGAGAACAGAACTGGAACCCAGAAGTCTGCATGGACACTCGTCCTTTCCATTGTGGTACCGTGTTCCTCTCAAATAAGGGATGAAATTGTTATTAAAAAGTAAGCCACTGGCGAACTGGTTGCGTTGGATGTAAACTTTCTTTCCTCTGTTGTAGTTAATCGTAAGTATAATTACCCTCACATGTTGAAAAGTCAATGAGCGTCTTGACTGTCCCTGCTGAATGTCCGCCATGCTTGCTTTGTGTCCTAGGCGAAGACTTTGCGGTTGTACAGCAAGAAATCATTATGATGAAGGACTGCAGACACCCAAACATTGTTGCTTACTTTGGAAGCTATCTCAGGTACGTTGTTTATGTTCCTTTTGAATAGCAGCAGTGATTCCATCACCCGATCCGTCTAACAGAAGAACATTCATGCTTAGAGGATAGGATCTCTTCTTTTCACGGGAATGGAATTTGTGTTTATGACCTATGATGCTAATTCTGTAACAGCGGCACCTCTGTGACTTGGGAATTCTGGGTGTGGTTTCAGGGAGGAAGCTGGCTCTAAATGTACCAGCTGCTGCCCCTTTCTTCTGGGCCTGAGAGTTCAGTCAGGAGCATCTCGTCCCCAAAGGGTTTTGTGTATTGGTTTAAGGATTTTTTTGTATGTCCTGTACTTGTGGTCTCAATCTTTTGCTTCATTTTGTTCAAAAGACTCGGAACTGTAATTATTTCCACAACATACTTTTCCAGGACCCAGAGTGAACTTTTGACTATGTATGAACTCAGCTCTTTTGTTGTTTGGGCATGCCCTAGAGGAGGCCCGCAGACAAACCTGGCTCCTCTCGCAGTCTGCAGTGAGTCTGACACCGTGACCTAGTTGCTTTCAAGGTCCCTCTAACAGGAAGCTTGGAGAATGTTTTCCTCTGACACTGGCCGGGGTCGCTACGCCTGTTCCAGGCTCCTGTTCTCACATGACCCACATACAGAACAAGCTGAACACAGCAGGTGGAGGCCCCTGGGGAGTTCAAGCGAGCTCTGCTCACTCTAGCTGAGCCTGGTAGAGTCTGTTAAGTGGGATAGGTTGGATGGGGACAGGGTAGAGATCATAGCCCTCTCACAGTGGTGGGGTGGGTCAGTGCTGCTGCACAGCTCCAAGTGCATTCGTGTCTGCCCATTTGACACTGCCTCAACAGGAATTGGTTCGGCTAGCAGCCCAACAGAACGTCTTCAGGACCTGCCGCTGTGCTAGGAAGTGGGCCCAGCGGGCCAGCAACTGTATTAGCTTGAAGAAACATCTCCTAAAATACTTGAGTTTATGGTGCTAGTAATTGATTCCAAGTACAGTAAAGGTCACCACTGCAAAAGGACTTGTTCATCTGCTGCCAGTCCTGACAAAGTGACCAGCCTGGACTCCACTCAGAAAGCATTCCAGAGTCTTCTTCCTAGGACAGGCCGGTCTTCAAGGAGAGTGGTCGTGCTTCCCTGGGGACATGGGTCTAATCCTGTTTCTCAAGCGCTGTGGGGCATGCACAGCAAACCCACGTATATGACACCCTTCATGTGGTAAAATGACTGTGGTCTTCTTGTAGGATCCAGACAACAGTGTGATCTAGATGTTAGGGGCTTGAGGGATAATGTCAGAATCCTGGCTTTCCTCAGTAATTAACAATGTGATTTATGGAGAGTTACTTAGTCATTTGGTGTCTGCATTTCCTCCTCTGTAACATGGAGGTGCTGACACCTGTGTGGTGGGTACCTGTGATGACTAAATGAAAGTACGTGTGAAATACAAGGAGCAGCGTGAGAACATCAGGATGACTAGTGAATGGCCACTGCCGCAGCCGCCAGCTGCACCTCACCGTTCTGAAAGGACATCGTATCAGTCCTGATTGTTTCCACACCATAAGCAGTATGCTTCTTCGATGTTACTTCCGGCTCATAAACAAGATGCTTGAGAGCGTTTAGCATCAAGTTTGCTTTTATTTTATTTTACCCAAATGTAAAGATTACAGTGAACTTTTTTCACTCGGACTAAAATTAAAACTAAGTTGGGGTCCTTTTAAAAACCAAAACTGAGTTCTTTTAGTGTTGAGGGAATGTGACGTGAGGATGCCGCTTTAGATGGGTGAGTGTATCCCACTGCCAGCATTGCTGATGGAGACTACTTGAAAGGGAATGGAAGAACAAAGAACAACAGCCTGCCCTCCTTTCTCCAGCTCTCTTTCAGTCTTCTTTACTCCTGATTAGCTACAGACTTGGACCAAAGAGGGGCATGGAATCCTAAGAATTGGGTCTGCATTGTGTTCAAGCTGGAAAGGACGGAGAGATCTTGTCATCCAGCCCACACTGACAGACGAGAAAACAGGACGTAATGGAACCTTTCTTCTTGGGGCTCAGTTGCTTGTTACTGGCAGGATTTAAGCCTGGCTCTGCCCATCCTTCACTGATGCCTCTTTGTGGAGCCAACTTCTTTTACAAAGGACCAGGGGTTTGGAGTTCTGTACACCACCCTCAGAACACTCTGACACAACTTTCTTCTGCTGCTTCTAGAGTGTATTAGAACAGATTTAGATAAAAAGATGAGGAAGTCCAAATGTGCTTTGACTTCTGACAAACCTGCCCTTAGGGCTCAGAATCAGCCCATGAATTTTCTTAGTAGATGCCCAGCATCGAATAGTTAAGTTCCTGAAGCCCACTTTATATCAGATTGTCTACTCTCGCTACGTGAAGAGATCCTGTCTGAGCTCCTGTGGAGCTGAGTACTTGAGCTTAACAGGCCCTTCAGCATCATCAGCATGAAGTGTAACAAGAACTACACAGACTCAGCTTTCTTCTGGTCGCTTAAAATTAAGTAATAGCTTGCTAAATATTTAATGCACATTGTCTGAATGTTTTTGTGTGTGTTTTTCTTGAAAGAAAAAAGAATTAAATCACCAAAGACTTTTCCCTTAACCCCATTAGAGCCAAGGACAATTTAACCTCAGGTTCTTGCTGAGTTTCTTTAGACCAAGAAGAAGGCTGTAATTGTCCCTGTTAGTACACAGTTCCTATTTAAAGGGAACCTTGGATTTTGGAACGTGTTAGACACAGAAGAGTTGCAAAGGCGATAGAGTTCTTTGTGGAGATCTCCCCCTGCCTTTCCCTGTGTGACACAACCGTGCTGTACCAGTCAAGTGAAAGGAACATCTGCTCTCGGCAGATCTTACACTTCACTTGGGTCTCATCGGTTCTCTGCCAGTGTCCCTTCAGATACTGAGGGCATTGGGAAAACATCAGGCTGTGCTGAGGGTTTCTAGCAGAATAAGTCACTTTCAGTTCCCTAAGGAGAGAGCGCACTGATGGGTTACTGTCTTTATGATTTTGGGTATCTATTTTTAAATGAACCAAAAGATTTCAAATTTGACTCCCAGTTAATTAGCCCATATGAAAATATCCAGCAGTTACTGAACTTTGTGTTTTTCACATTGATGACTTGAGTTGAGGGTGCGTTATTTTTGTGAATGCAATGGTGCAGCCATTGGTGGGCCCCAGGTCTCTGTCCCTGGGAAAAGCAATTTAGCATGCATGCCCAGCAGTACTGCTCACAGCTTTTGTTCTGTTTGTCATTATGCCGTGTTTGTGAACACATATAAGTTACACGTAGTTTATTAATTATACATCTGTGGTGTGTGGAAGATGAAAAGGTAGACTAAGACTTTCAGATCAATACAATAGTTGTTAGAACTTTTCTCCCTATAAATTCTAATAACAGCAAACTGGAAGATTAAAATAGTGAGAGACACCCCCACCTTCTCTTTTCGTTTATTTATTTTGGGGTAAGGTAGAAAAATTAATTTTGAAAGGTTAATTTTACAAAATAAGAAAAGGCTTCTAAGCATTTATTGAGGAATGACATTTATTCCAATTCAGATACCTAGCCACAAAGATCCACGGCTTGTTGGCCTGCATAAAATGGGCCATTGACACAGCCCCATCCTATGAGACATACGGTATGCGAGTGACCCAGTGCCCTGCGGATTTGTCATCACAGGGGGACATCTGAGACCGGCAGTCATCCTTCTAAGACATCTGACTACTCAAGCTTTTTCAATTTTTATAAGAGATTTTAACCAAATGGAATGTTATAAGTGTAAAGCATTTTTAGTGTGTTTAAATGGTGTCGGCCTGTAGAGTCCATAGGCACTGCATAGACTAAATAACCATTGTACGTAAGTAAGAAGAGACAGGGAACGGAGCTGTTTTAAGTGGAAGACCGTGGCGGTGAATCTGAAAGACAGCCGAGAACTTGTCCCCTGTTCATTTTCTCTGCTGTGGGGAACTGCTTTCAAACTGGAAAGGGCAGGCAAAGCATGATTGAGATGAAGTTGGAGCCTATGGCAGGTGAGGAGTAATTACAAGGCAGTGAGACACTTTAAATGAATTTAAGCTCTCAGGTTTCTATAAGCTCTATCTCACACTGAACATTTAGCAGATGTGATTGCCATCCACTATCAGTAGATGTCTTTTTCACAAATAGAAGAAACACTGAAGATTAGAGATAATCAATGACTAATTTGCAAAAGGGAGAAAGATGACTTCTAAAAAATACAATCAAATCAAATGTCAGCCATTCCCCAGCAAACATGGTGCATAAATTATTAATCATGTCATCAGTGATCACTTACAAGTGGCAGCTAGCCTGGCCTTTGTGGAAAGCAATACCAAATCAATCCCATCTCATTTTTAATGTTTTTATTCTTAAAAAAGAAAAAAAACTTTACATCTTCTGTGAGTTCCTGGAACAATTTAAGGTGATTTAAATAAATGACTGTAAGGTAAATTATAGTACAAGTCAAGAGACAACCTGCAGATAGAGCAATCTTTGTTAGCTGTTGATCCTGTGAAGAACTGATAACCAGAATATATCTGGAACTCCAGGACTGGCATCATAGCTCAGTTGTCTTGCAAGCACAAGGTCCCAAGCTTAGCCCTTGAGACCCACATAAAAATACCAGGCCTGGTAGCTCATCTTGTAGCCCCAGTGTTGGGGGGAGGAAACAGGAGGATGGGGCTTCTAACTGGTGAGCTCAAGGTCAGTGAGAGACCCTGTCTCGAGAGGTAGACAGCATGCCTGAGGCTTATACCCAGGCTTGTCCTCTGGCCTCCACATACGTGGACATATATACCTACGTTAATAAAAGAAATGGAATATGGTGTTTCAGTAAAGAAGATAGTGGTTGGGTTCTATGAAGAATTCAAACATGTCAGCATAGCAACCTCTAGTCAGAGGTCCCTTCCTCAGTTTTTTGGTTTTTTGTTTTGTTTTGTTTTGTTTTGTTTTTTAGTTTAAAAATTTATTTATTTTATTATTGAATGCACTTGAGTGTTTTGCCTGTGTACATATATGTGCACCATGTGTATGTCTGGTGCCCTCAGAGGCCATGGATACCCTGGATCTGGAGTTACAGATGCTTGTGATCTAATGTGTGGGATTTGAACCTGGGTCTTCTGCAAGGACAAGTGCTCTTAACCACTGAGCCAGCTCTCCACCCTCGCCTTCCTCATTCTAAATAAGACCACAGCCAACCATCTGAGAGTTCTTAAATCTTGGCCGCTGGGCAGCCAGCCGATACTTCTGTGGGTTGTTTTCGTTGATGTGTACTGTTTCTGAAACAGCAACAGAAATGTATACATTCACCGTGGGGCTAGTGTCCGATTCCATTCATATGTGGCACTCGTAAGCTGTCAGTCTTGAGTGGCTTCTGATTCCTTTGGGGCTTTACTCTCTTGAGCCTTACCTTCTGGAACCATGGTGCCTAGCTACTTCACACTATCAAGTTAGCTGACCTTTCCACCCTGGTTGCTCTAAGCCACATGGTCAGCTGTCCAGAGCCAGGCCAGTGGTTAGGTGTAACAGCTAATCCAGCCATGTCTGACCCCCTGTTAATAACAACAGCTCTGCTTTTAATGCACTGTTCCTGTAGCACTCAAGAGTAGTGCTTGGTTTTAAACACCACTTTTCAAGAGGGATGTTGACAAGTTAAAGATCATCCAGGTGAAGGTAACTGTACTGAGGAGTCCATAACCTAGAATTGCTGTACAGTGCAGCCCCAGCATATTCGGACATCATCTCAGGCCATTGTCTCTCTTTTTTTTCCCCAGGGTTGACCGAGCACATGTGTAATCCCCTCTATTTCCAGCACACACCTTTTTCACTCTTGGTTTGTTTGTTTTCAAGGCAGGGTTTCTCTGTGTAGGCTTGGCTGTTTTGAACTCCCTCTGTAGACCAGGTTGGCCTCAAATTCGGTTTGCCTTTCTCACTGTTAAAAAGTGAGTCCAAGAGGTGTTTTTTTTTTCTTTTTCTTTTTTTTAAATTAAATTTTTTTTATTCATTTACATACCAAAACCACAGATCCCCCTCTCATCCCTCCTCCTGATCCCTCCTAGCCTGCCCACCCACCCACCCCCCATCCCCTCCTCTAAAAGGGTAAGGCTTCCCATGGGGAGTCTGGAAAGCCTGGTACATTCAGTTGAGGAAGGCCCAAGCCCCTGCCCCTGCATCAAGGCTGAGCAAGGCATCCCACCTTAGGTAATGGGCTTCAGAAAGCCAGCTCCTGCACCAGGGCTAGATTGGCCATTGACTCTTGAGGTAGCATTTGTTCTGTTCTGTTCCAGCCTCTCAAATGTGGTATCTTCTTTCAAGTTTCCGTTCTTTGACACAGGCCCCTTCTCTGCTCTCCCTGGTGAATTCCTGCTCCAACTTCAAGACCCAATCTAAATGTTGTCTCCTCGTAAAACCTTCCCTTGATTTGCCAAGATATTTTCATCTCTGAGCTCTCATAGCCCATTAATCCAAAATGCAGTAAACAGCCTCTTTTTAAGATGCCTATAACGCCAGAAAATTTATAAATGTGTTTATTTGTACAAATCACTAAGTTTCACTATTGTGCTGGCTAGTTTTGTTAACTTGACACAGACTAAAGTCATCTGAGAAGAGGGAGCCTCAGCTGAGGAAAGGCCATGGTAAGATCAGGCTGTGGGCAAGCCTGCTGGGCACTTTCTTAATGAATGAATGAGGTGGGAAGGCCACGGCCTCTACGTCAGCTGCTGACTCCCTTTAGTGATGTGGGGGTGTAAGCCAAATGAACCCTTTCCTCCCCAAGCTACTTTGGTCATGGTGTTTCATCACAGCAGCGACAACCGTAACTAAGTCAACCGTGATATTCCATGATACATGCATATAGTTTGCTTAGACCGTCTCTCTCTGTCACCATCTCTCACATCCTCTTCCCTAGCAGTCCCTATTATACTCTGAGGTGCCATAGTTTATGCTTGGGAGAAAACATGCAATACTTGTCTACCAAGACCCATGTTGTAAAACTGGAGGCTTTGTGAGTGACATGCTCGCAGCTGCTCACGTCTGCTGTCTTGGTATGAGGACAGCTTAAACAGTAGATAAGTGGACAAGTTTGACTGTGTTCTAATGAAACTATACTTATGACACTAAAATCCCCATCACTGTCCTATGTCAAAAATAGTCTCTTGATCTCCTCCAGCCATTTAACCATTGTTCCAGGACTATACAAAACCAGGCAATGGACTAGATTTGGGCCAATGGTCATATTTTCCTGGCCTCTGATCTAATTGTCTTCATTGGCAGGCACTTGGTCAGTGTTAAGTACCCAGGCAAAAGTATCTCGTTTGAGACATTCTCAGACACCCAAGTATATAGAATTACAACATGTTTAAAATTGTTGATTTACAGCGTTAGAGAGACAGGGAACAAGCATGTCCTGGGCTCACCCCGCCAGCAGATAGAGAAGTGCTGCCCCAAGCTAACCTCACACTAACAAGTTCTTAACTCCTTGTACTGACTTTCACGTCAGTTTACTAATTAGCTTATTATCTAACCACACTTAGGAATGCAGTGTTACACACGGGTTCCTCTTTCTCCCTTCTTCGACTTCCCTCTTGATTTAAGGTCTCTCCCCCTCTCAATTGACCCTTTCCCTTTAAGAGTTCACTGAGGCTCTTACAAGTCACTCCCACCTTAAGTCATAAAGAAAGCCTGACAGTTTGTTTATTATTTCATTCATTCATGTATTTGTTCACCTATAGAACAGTTAGAGTTTACCAAGTCCAGAAACTCCTCTCCCATCTCTGCCCCAGAGAATGGTACAGTTCCTTGTGTGTTTAAGAGGAAAAAGTAATTAATGATAGACTAAAGGAATAAACGAAGGGAAAAGATGGATAGATCTTTGCTCACTATTTCTTCTGTCGTTCATGATTACTCCGTCTTAGGATGTGAATGAGAAACACTGGGCAACAGTGATCAGTTTGTAGGCTTTGGAAATGTTACTCTGGAAACTTCATTTGAAGATTCATTTACATTTGTTGTTGGTTAAGAATGCTATCAAAGTGATGTGTTTGGGATGGATTGACATTTTCTGTGCTAATCTGGGTAAAAAACTATAGGACAGGAAGTTCTTAACTAAAGGGGAGTTCCATTTGAATATGCCTAACGACAGCTTTATAGTCTGTAAATTGTGTATCTTAAGTAGTAAAATTTAGAGTTGGATTACACCAATGTAGTAAGTCACTTACTCGGGTTTAATTGGCATTTTGAAAAGATAGCATGTTGTGTTTATGTAGTTTTTCAGTGTTATAGCACAGAAGATACTATCACAAACATTTTAATCATGAAGACATAATGCACAACTGTTTCTCTTCACAGGCGAGATAAACTTTGGATCTGCATGGAGTTCTGTGGAGGCGGCTCCTTACAGGACATATATCATGGTGAGACTAGAGTTGCTTTATAGACACTAAGCAGTCTGTTATCTACTATATCCAAACATTAATGTTGTTTAAGAAAAGAAAGCTATGCTTTATTTTGAATTGTGTGATACATACAGATAAAAGGGGCATTTGCTTTATACAAGAGAAAACTATATGTACTGGAATTACTTGCTAACTCTGAAGGAACATCATAGTTAGTTCAGAACTTCAAACTCTGCCCTCGCAGAAACGAAAGGCTCTTAATGACAGAAGATCATGATACCTGAATGTGATGGTTTAAAAGAGAATGTCCCTCATAAGCTCATGTTTGTGTGCTTGGTCTCCAGTTAGTGGACCTGTTTGAGAAGGGTTAGGAGGTGTGACCTGTGTGGAGGAGGTGTGGCCTTGGTGGAGAGGGTGTGTCAGTAGGCATGGGCTTTGAGGTTTCTCTCTGCCTGCACTTTGTGTATCAGAAGTGAGTTCTCAGCTACTGCTCCAGCACCACACCTCCCTGCTGGCCACCATGCTTCCTGCTGTGATAATAGTGGACTCACCCTCTGAAGCTGTAAGCAAGCCCCTGGTTAAGTTACTTTCTCTTATAAGTTGCCTTTTACATGGTGTCTTCTCTCAGCAAGAGAACAGTAGCTAAGCCCCTGAATGGTGGTGATGCTGACTGACATCATTGGCTTTGCTCTCAGGTGTCCATGGAGCAGCACCTAAATGTCTGTGTGCTCTCTTAGTGCAAAACTCTGGGGAATGAGAAAATGAAAGTCAGTGGTAGAATACGGAAGACTCGTAAGATAAACTGTGTTTACTGTTTTCTGTGGGATTTTTTTTTCTGTCTACCATTTCTATCCTGGTTCTGACTAGAGTAGGCTTATTCTTTCTCTGCAGGTTTACTTTTTGATTAATAATTCAAGCAGTCAATTTCTTTGAGAAAACAGTGTACATTTTCTCTTGAGTTCCTGTTCTCAGGGATGGAGCCTTTTAGTAATTCCAGGTTTGATGGTACTAAAGAAAACAGTGAAAGGCCATTGTGGTGGGAATTTTACTAAACAATTCAGAGTTCCTTTCATATCACTTTATCTTCCTAGTACAGGTTGATTCAGTGTAAGAATGATGGAACAGCACAGTTGCTGCTGTGCTTTTATTTTATATACGTGTGGTCTAGTGTCTTCTAACAAGCACAGTCGAGGAGGAGGAAGGAAGGGTAGGGTTTCTGAAATCATCTTCCAAAGCTCAGAGGGGAGAGCAGGCCTGGTTCATCTCGAGACGATAGGCAGCTTTTGGGAAGAAGTGTGTTCCAATATTCAGTGGTGCATCAGTGGCACTGTGGCACTCAGGAGGTCACCCCAGTCAGCCTAGGATGGTGCATATGGGGCCAAAATCAGATGTGAGAACCTTGAAAGCCAGGCCAAAGAGCATGTGTGATGCTTGCAATTGAAACCTGGGCCATGTGCATGGTGAGCAGGGCTCTACCACCAAACTGCATCCTTCACTCAAATTATAACTTTTTTTGAGACAGGGTTTCTCTGTGTAGCCCTGGCTGTCCTAGAACTAGCTCTATAGACCAGGCTGGCCTTGAACTCAGAGATCTGCCTGCCTCTGCCTCCTGGAGTGCTGGGATTAAAGTTATGCGCCACTACCTCCTGGCCAAATTACAACTTTTAAAAATAAATCAATGAAAACTTCATAAACTCTAGGATTCTAGGAAGAGAAGAACTTCTCATCTTTCATTGGATAAAGAAACCTAGAACACTATACTGTTCCCCACATAATGGCAGCATGGAGATGGGGTGAGGGGGTGAGGGGGTCGGGGATGGGGATGGCGGGGTGGGGAGGCATCTGCAAAAAGAAAAGGAAACTTGTTTGAATTCCACACAAGCATCAGCATTACAGCCTAGTCAAAAAGTATTGCATACTGCCAGGACACTAATTACTTCATGGAAACCGGGGTGCGGTCAAAAGAGTGGGCATCATGGCAGTAGAAGCATGTGAAAGAGGCTGTTCACATCTTGACAGACAGGAAGCAAAGGAAAAGTCAATACTGGGGAGGTCCAGGGCAAGATATAACACGAAGGACGTGTTCCCAGTGGCCTTTTTCTTCCAACTGCCCCCCAACACTTCTTACTTTTCACTACTCCCCATATTCCCATGATATTGTAAATTCATCAAAATAGCAATGTATTTATCAAGTCAGAACCCTCGTGATCTAAGTGACATATGACAATTATGATAAAATGAAGGCGTGTCCATCGCTGTGGGAAAGTGTCTATGCTAGTGAGAGCAGGCTTCCGCATCAGTGTGCGGAGTTTGTGTGCCCCTTCGTATGTGAGTGTGTGTAAAGCTACCCTGGCTCAGCTCCCAGGCTTCTGACTTAGCAGTGGCGTGAAAGGCATGCACGTAGATTCAGGACAAACCATATGCTGACTTTTGAGTTCGACCTTTCCCCAGGCTTCTGTTCTATACCGTGTATGTTGAAAACTCAGGTACTCTGGGTTACATTAGTAGACAGTGGTAGCAAGCCACAGATCCCACTGAGCAACAAGACCCTGAGGTAGCAACTGATGCTTCTTGTGTCCAGGACTGCTTAGCTGTGATGGCATATGCTGGTATATGAAATTCATTTTTGACCTAGAATATTGTCAACTTAAATGGATTTATCTAGAACATAACCCACTATAAGTTGAAGATCATGTTATATAAATGCCTATATAAAATCAACTTATAGATTATAGATGGGACTTTTTATATTATTGAATAATATTCTGGATAGGGAAGAGACTTTTGCTTTCTTAACTTCTGTATTGACTAGAATTTTCATAGAGAACATACTTTAATTTTATAACTACAGTGGTGATACTTTTAGGGAAAATGTTGATTTAAAGCCAGCTGTGATACATGTTACTCATCAATAAAGAAGCCTTAATGAAAGCTTATGTCACTTAGGCATTCTTTTAACATCTGTCAATATTGGATCAGCAAAGTATAAAATAAAATCAATTTTAGTCATTCATTTGTTTATATACATAGTATGGCTCTTCTGTGTCAGCCATTGTTGCAAAAACTGGAAATACAGCAGTGAGCATGTCAGACTTCAAAAGAATCACAATAAAAACTGCCTTTTTGACATTGGGTCTAGTAGAATTGTTTAGGTGTGTGGTCTGTTCTTAACGGGATTGGTACGTCACTTAGTGAAAGCGTGTGTTGTTGATCTTGCTGATACTGATTTTCTTCTCTTACAGTAACTGGGCCCCTCTCAGAACTGCAGATTGCATATGTTAGCAGAGAAACACTACAGGCAAGTCCTATTTAAAGTGCTATTCTTTATTAAATGCTTATGCACTGTGCATTACTGTTAGGGGACAAGATCATCTAGAACACTTCTAATACAGTTGTATTATTTTACTTACATGTATTGTTCTGTTTTTGTGGTGTGTGGGGTTGAACCCAGGGCCTCACACATGCTAGACAAGTGCTCTCCCATAAGCTATACCTCTGGCCCTTAGTACATTTGTAAACTGTTAGAAATATAAACTGTATTTACAATTTAATACTATAAAGCCTAAAGATTATAATATAACCTAGACTTCAAGCACTATGGGTCTGTATATTACTCTTAAAGACAAAGAAAGGCTTGAAAATTCAGTAATATCAGAGAAATTGAAATTTATTCTGATCATAGTGGGACATACACTTCAAGAATTCAAACTGTTTGCACAGTTCACTAAATGTTATTTTAGAAGAATTCGTGACTCTATCCGAGCTTTCTTTCTCGTCCTCATCTTGACTCAGGCGTCTTCTATGATAGTTCCTTACAGTGAGTTGACACTTGGTTTTCTGTAGGAGTAAATAAACAGTGACCACTACTCACTTGTGTGTGTGTGATAAATCTTGCTTATTTTTCTATTTTTTTTTTTTGAAACTCTAGGGATTGTATTATCTTCACAGTAAAGGAAAAATGCACAGAGATATAAAGGTATACATTATATTTTTGGCCTGTTTCTTTTTTTTCTTCTTTTCTTTTAAATGACCTGTTTTTCACTTTAAAAATCACTGAGCAGACTTCTTTTGATTATTCTGTTTGATAAGTTTGCTACCGAAATATATTACAATGATGATAAACATTGTGGTGAGTCTCATTACATTCTTAGAGCAGCGTTGTTGAGGCTGGACTACATAGACTGCCGACTAAAATGTGGGGTCGAGTGGGTTAGTTTGGAGCTTTGTTCAGTTGGGTTTGGTTTGGAGGTAGTTAGAGACATCGTCCATGTATGTCAGGCTGTCCTCAGACTTACTATGTAGTTGAGAATGTATCGAATTCCTGTTCCTTTTGACTCTGTCTCCCAAGTGCTGGAATCGTAGGCAAGAACCACCACACCTGGCTGGATTAGTGCTTTTATAGTAGTTTTGTTTATTTGTTTTGTTTTATTTTGTTTTGTTTTGTTTTTCGAGACAGGGTTTCTCTGTGTAGCTTTGCACCTTTCCTGGAACTCACTTGGTAGCCAAGGCTGGCCTCAAACTCAAAGAGATTCCCCCTGGTTCTGCCTCCCGAGTGCTGGGATTAAAGGCGTGCGCCGCCACCGCCTGGCTTTTTATCTCATCTGTAACTTATTTGTTTATAAGGTACAAATTAGCTCCATAGCTTCCATAAAATCACAGTAAATTGCACGATTACTGTGTCATCTACTAGTTTGGTGCTCTTAAATTAGTGAAAGATATCACTAGTAATGTGTCTGCGTGGGTGGAGGAAGCCTGGTCACTCCCAGAGGACAGCGGCACTGGCCAGGCTGGGGTTGGCTCAGGCTGACAGGACTCCTGAGGGGGTTTCTTCTGCACTCTCCACTGGAGATGGTTCTTCCTTCCATTTATTTCCTTCTTCTTCATTTACTTCCTTATACCATTCTCTCCCTCTGTTACTTTCTCAAGTTTTAAACTTCTGACCTTTTGAGGGAGAAATGACTCTTGTTGCTTTCCTAGTCCCAAGGAAAGCCTTGGGCTCCGTCCTCAGAGAATGCCCACAGGCCCACACAGTCCAGTGTTCCCCGGAACGTAAGTGGACTCGTGGACTCCTGCTGTAGGTATTTCCCAGAAGCCCGTAAAAGACACGAGCAGGGGGCTTTGCACTTCCAAGGTCAAGGAGCTTCGGTGGAGGTCGGAATGCTAAGGAAGGGTCCAGTCATTGGTGTTGGGTGGTTGGGGAGGATTGGTAGGTTTTGGTCAGAAGTGGAGATTGGTGTGTTCTCCAAGTTGAAAGAGCAATCTGAAGAAATACAGAGTGAAGTATGAGGCCCTTCTGAAGACTGTGGTATCTGTATTATAGTACTGAGCAGTGTGAGGCCCTTCTGGAGACTGTGGTATCTGTATTATAGTACTGAGCAGTATGAGGCCCTTCTGGAGACTGTGGTATCTGTATTATAGTACTGAGCAGTGTGAGGCCCTTCTGGAGACTGTGGTATCTGTATTATAGTACTGAGCAGGCATGTGTGGGTTTTGTAGGTGATGAGTTTGGCTGGGTAGTTTTGTATTCCTTTGTGCAAGGACTCATGTCAGCCTTTGGGGTCTGGGTAAATTCTGACCATCTGCATGGCCTCTGCCCTTGTCTAAGCCTCCATTCTATTCTGTCTCACCTGTATCTGTAGTAGCCTTCTTCCTGCTCTCAACGCTTCCATCCTTGAGTGGTTCTATAGTTACTACTGTATTTGACAAACAGAATGACCTTTTAAAGTCAGGTCATATCACTCCCCTGCTTACCAGCACCATTGACTTCCCATAGTACTCACTGAGAAATGCAGATGCTTGAACTGTGGCCAGCAAGGTTATGTATGATCCAGGCCCTGCATGCATTTCTCTGAGCTCACCTCACACTCCATTCCTCTCTTTTACTCATTTTGACTCAGCCATGTAACGAGTCTTTCTCATTCCTCCAGCTCCCAAATAATGACATGGAGACTTCTTATTATGAAAGCTTGGTCTTTAGCTTAGGTTTGTTTTTAACTAGCTCTTATAACTTAAATAACCCATATTTTTATTAATCTATTTTCTATCACATGGCTTTTACCTCTATGCCATTCTGTGTATCCAACTTGTTATGATCTCTCTCATACCTCCGTTAACTCCTCCTGCTTCCTCTCTCTGCCCAGAAGTCCCTCCTGTACCTCCTGCCTGGCTGTTGACTGTTCAGCTTTTTACTGCACCAATCACAGCAATACACCTTCACACAGTGGACAAATGTCCCACAGCACAGCCACACTAAATTTGCGGTTCTTGGAATATTTCAAGCTCATTCTGCTTCTAGGTCTTCGTGTTTCTGTCCTTTCTTCCTATAATGTTCTTGTCCCGAATTTGGGTGTGGCTGTCCACACGTACTTCATTGAGACCTCTGCTCAAATATGGTCAGCTTTCAGAGGGCTTCTTTCCATTTTTTGTTTGCAGAGAGTTCGTCTCTGCCTGACTTTGAATCCTTTGTTGGGCCAAAAGTCATCATTTTTATCATCTTTCTCACCTACACACATGCACACTGGAACTTGTTTACTGCTCTACACCAGAACTTAAGTGCCTGGCTGGCAGTCAGTTGTCTCTCAGAGAGAGAGGAGGGGATGGATAGAGGGGTGAACAGATGGGTCAGAAGCTGTGATGCGTTTGTGGAATGATAGAAGTTATAACTTAGGAACATTAACGTGACAGTGGGGAGAGAGCATAGTAGAGACTTGGCAGAGGTCTGGCTGTGCAGAGGGAGGCAGATTGAAAGTCCTGATGTGGGCCCGTTAGCATCCCCTGCCTTTCCACATTGTCCCAGAGGTCAGGGGCATTGTGAGTGGCTGTAGCTCCACTTCACGGATGATGTTCTAGGTCTGTAAGTCTCCATCTTCTCTCCTTTTTTTCTTGTTTTTTCCCCGAGGCAGGGTTTCTCTGTGTAGCCTTGGCTGTCCTGGAACTCTGTAGATCAGGCTGGCCTTGAACTCACAGAGATCCTCCTGCCTCTGCCTCAGGAGTGCTGGGATTAAAGGAGTATACCACCTCCTGCATCTACTTTCTTTTTTTCTCTTTCTTTCTTTTTTCTTCCCTCCCTCCCTCTCTCCCTTTAGCACATTGGATTAAAGAGCTGCCTGCTTTGGCATTTAAAAGTTGCATGGGGGTGGACCCACAGCTAGTGATGGGTGTGCTAGCTGACTCTAACCTCTTGAGAAAGCCATTAGGATAGAAAGCCTCCTCTACCAAGAAGCAGGACAGTCATGCGCCAGCAGTGGTGAGTTCCAGGAGGTGAGGGAGACGTTTTAAGGATGGGAAATACAGTAGTCAATTTTAAAGTACAAGTTTAAAGAGCAATGAAATGTGAGGCTAAAATATAGTGTAGCAATGGTATGTGATCAGCCAAGAAGTAGCATTTAGATTAAAATGTATCACTTCTGTGTTATCTTGTTATTAGCAAGGATCCCTTTTTAAGGGAGCACATTATGTAAACATCATGAAATTAACTAAAAAGTGGACAACAGTGTTTTCTATAATTATGTAACATTTTAATTGAACACATTTTAAATTTGAGCGTTTCTAGATCTAAGGCTGTGGTTATTTAATATGTATAGTTAACCTAGTATATGTTTCACCTAAGAAAATGTCTGCCTCCCACTCAACTAAAATGTTCTCCCTTTGAAGGGCGCTAACATTCTATTAACGGATAACGGTCATGTGAAATTAGGTAAGTAAATCAGAATTCCATCGCATGCACACATCTTTTCTGAATAGTAGTTGGGTTTGGTTGGGGATTTTGTTTGTCTTGTTTTTCAGGACTACAAGTCTCCATCTGTCCTGGGTTATCCCTAGGAATAGCATATTTCTTTTTCAGTGGAGATTTCATTGCAGGCCAGTCACCTCTCATTTCCTCCCCTACACAGTTTGTCCTTCACAAGAAACAGATTGTTGCCAAGACACCGTGTGCGCTGCTCCACCTCTAAACCCAGGGGCTGGGCCTCCAGTAGGAAATCTCTATAAAACTGTAGCCAGAAATGAGGGCAAAAATAAAGCAATAAATGTCCAGTGACTCCAAAAATCCTACCTCATTTACCCAACTTTAAAAAGCAAACGCACTATTATTCATATAAGAATAGAATTTCGATGCTAAGTGTAGCTTTACTTTAAACAGTAACTTACAAGGTATAGTCACAATAAAGTTCAGAACCAGTAATGACTCGGTATGAGCTTAAAAGAGGGAAAGTGTTCACTATAGTAACTTTATTAACTGATAACAAGAATGTTTTAACAAATATGGAAAAACTATTTTGAAACTGTTTAGGACAAACTAAATTTCAAAATATACATTTGTTTTATAAAAATGTCAATAGGGCTCTGGATGCTGGCCTAGTGGGAGCCCTTGTCCAGAATGTACAAGGCACTAGGTTTGTTCCTGGCTCCACAACATAAACAAACAAATAAAACTGCTTTGAACTACAGCCTACCGTGGAATTAATCAGATTGACAGTATTTATCTAGTAATTAACATACATGATAGTCTTCCTAAGCAGCCTGCCAGTATGAGAAAAGGAGAAAGGATTCGTCCTGTTGTGTTCGGTCCTGTGCCCTGGGTGTCTTATTACTGAGCAGTTTCTACGAGCAGCCCATCTGTGGCGATGGTCCATACCTTACTTTCTCTTAGGATGGGTTTAGAGTCGTCAAACACACTAGAAATATTAGGACTGAGCATACTTAGGGAGTAGTGACAAATCCCCACTAGTGACCGCATTGTGCTGCCGAGGTCAGGATCCGGGGACTGTCAGGTTGGGGTCTTTCCAAGGTGGTGGGTTTGCCAGTGGACATCTTAGCCTGAAGATGTCACTCTGCGTCTGGCGGAGAGTGACCAGAACAGACAGCTACTTAAAGGTCCTTTCTAGTAGTACTCCCTGAAATAGTTCTAGAAACAGAAATTCTATCAGTAAGTGTGGGTTTCAATTTTCCCAGGCCTGTTCTTTCCTATAAAACTGATTTGATCTTAACCTTTGTGGTTGTTTGATTCATGCAAGTTACAGGGGAGTCCAGCTGGCTGTGCTACAGACTGCTGTGTGATACTTTAATAGTCCGTCAAAGTTAAAAATATAACACGTGTGAGAGGATTCCATTTCTGTGAATTGATGAAAAGAGTTATTGAAAGTTTGGTATTACCTTAAATGGTTTTATTTTCTCTCTCTCTCTCTCTTTTTTAATAGCTGATTTTGGAGTTTCTGCACAGATAACAGCTACAATTGCCAAACGAAAGTCCTTCATTGGTACCCCATATTGGTAATTTTATTTTAATTTACTTAAAATTTGTTTTATTGTCCTGTCATTATTGGATACAGCATTTCTTAAAAAAAAAAAAGACTGGTCAGAATTCCTAGGCCTAAGACAGTGCATGAAGGTAGTCAATGAGTTTAGTAATTTCAACATGTATTCTTTTTTTTTTTTTTTTTTTTTTTGGTTTTGATTTTTTTTGTTTTGTTTTATTTTGGTTTTTTGGTTTTTTGAGACAGGGTTTCTCTGTGTAGCTTTGCGCCTTTCCTGGAACTCACTTGGTAGACCAGGCTGGCCTCAAACTCACAGAGATCCGCCTGGCTCTGCCTCCCAAGTGCTGGGATTAAAGGTGTGCGCCATCATTGCCCGGCTAAACATGTATTCTTATGGATAGATTACTTGGCCAAAAAATATACTACATACTGTTTTTTATAAGGCAGGGAAGTCTTTAAAGTTTGATTCGGTTGTTAGGTTCTCAATACTTAACACATTTTAATGTTTTTATATCTATCTTTTTCTTCCTACATGCTCTGATGATTATATTAGTCACAGTTTTCAAGAGCCTTGCTGTTTTTGGTGTTTCTGGGAACTGAACGTAGGGCCTCAAACATGCTAAGTAAACAGTCTACCACTGAGCTGTCTCCCCAAATCTTTGTGCAGTCTTGGTTGACTGAGATCAAAGGCAGGTTTCTGGCATTTGGAATCTTCCCTGCCAGGCCCCAGCTCAATCCTTCAATCTTTTTTAGTAGTCTCATCCACAGACCTTCATTTCTGCCCATATCTGTCTCTGGATAGCCTTTACTATGGTAGGAAACCTGTCCTGTCATTCATTTCTTACTCTATCTAAACTAAACTGTGCCTGGGTGGCTTAGCTGAGCACTGAACAGTGGTGGGCAGGCACAGCACTGAGCAGAGGTAAGCAGGCACAGCACTGAGCAGAGGTAAGCAGGCACAGCACTGAGCAGAGGTGAGCAGGCACAGCACTGAGCAGAGGTAAGCAGGCACAGCACTGAGCAGTGGTGGGCAGGCACAGCACTGAGCAGAGGTGGGCAGGCACAGCACTGAGCAGTGGTGGGCAGGCACAGCACTGAGCAGTGGTGGGCAGGCACAGCACTGAGCAGTGGTGGGCAGGCACAGCACTGAGCAGTGCTGTGTGAGCAGAGGTGGGCAGGCACAGCACTGCTCTGGTTTTTCCACTGTATAGTCTTGCTATGCCTTCAATGTCAATGCTCCCATTCCCCAGACATCTCTAGTTTGACCCCCAGTACTCAACTGCTCCTGGGTTTTTGTTCTGTTTAAGTGGGGCATGATAAATATAAATATGATTTCTTATATTCATTTGTCTCTTTGTCAAATACAAATTTTTAAAAGTCAACTAGAGCTAAAATGACTTTAATAAAAAAAACTCATAGCCCTATCTTTTGCTGCGTCTAGAACAAGCCATTATTTGTAGACTTTGTTGTAGTAGTTGAAGATTTCAGCCTTTCATTCATCTTCCATTTGTCTTGTCCCTACAGTGTTCTTGCTGAACCAGTCAGTAGTCTACCACCCTCTTCACTGTTTCTGTTTAATTTGCTTAGACCTTGATCTCCTGTAAGACATCCCGTAGCTCCTCACATTGCCCAAGTCTGTAAGATATGTCTGTATGATTTTCTATACCCATAAAACCTGTCAAGCTATCGTGTGTGTGTGTGTGTGTGTGTGTGTGTGTGTGTGCATGTATGTGTGTATGCATGTGTGTGTGTGTGTGTGTGTGTGTGTGTTTGTACGCGTGTGTACACATACAGGAACTTCACTGCATGTTAGGCTGACACTCTTCAATTGAGCTATATCCCCATGTTTTTCTTCCTGAACTAATTCTTTCTGGAGTCTTCTGTCTTTCCACTCTGGTCTGTGTATACTCAGGTGTAGCCTTCAATAGAGCTTTGCCCCAGGAGCACCTTTCTTGGATTCTAGGTCTTCCTCTTTTGATCTTTTTTGTGTATTTGTAGCAGCTCACCTGTAGCACTGGCTCTCAGACAATGGCACACGTGACTGTGGATGGCAGGAGTGGGCCGCCATCGGGTGTCCTGTGAGGCTAGCTCACTGCTGTGCTGGGCCCGCAAAGGGCAAAGGCTGCTTTGCAGGCCCCTGCAGGGGCTCCCTTCCAGCTGCACTCAAGCCGCACTCCAGCCGTCAGTAACTAAGTCCCAGCACACTTTAAAGTTTACTTTTCTTATCTCGGTTTCAATTTCCATGGGAGAGATTTCAAGATGAAATCATTTTAAGACCAAGTGTTTTGAAAATTGCCTATTCTTTCGGTTTGTTTTGATTGTGACTGGCCTGACTCTCCTGCAGTCGGACTGGAAAACGCTGTGTGCCTTGGCAAAGCGCCCACTCAGCTTGCTCTTTTGAACTGGAAAAACTGCATGTTTTTCTCAGTTGTTTCTGCAACTTTGGTTTGGGATTTCAAAGCTTGTGTATTTGAAAATTAACCCTTTAAACAAATCAAGGTCTGATTAGACTAAAACAGTAGCAAAGTGAAAAGGAAAGTTACAAGTTACCAGATTTGACTACCTCCCTTCCAAGTAAGACACTCCGAAAAGGAGGCACTCATTTTGATAACTTTTTTATTATTTCAATAAAACTTTTTAAAAACATTCCAAAGTTTATAGTAAATACAAATTAAATACTAAATGTGAAAATTCTCGGTGCCCGGAGAAATGGTGAAATAAAAGCAGTGGCCAAGTTGCAGGCTAGTGATGTAAGTGTCACATAAACAACCATTTGTTACCAAACGTTACTTCTTTATAGAACTTTGGGGGACAGAGATCAGGGTGGGAACAAATTTGGGGCCGGTTACTGTCACCCTGGTAAAATTTCATCCACTTTGTAGTGTAGGTGACTGATGAAGGAAACACTGGGGAGGTTGAGATGCATCCCATGAGATGCATCCCATGAGACGTGAGGAACTCGGGGGAAGCGGGTCTTTTAAATACGTCAAGGATTAACCAGACTTAATTTAGCAGTTGACAAGTCCGTGTGCCTCTTGTTAGAGTAAAGGGGGGCACGCTCAGCACGAGGTTTCTGATTTCTGGATATTCCCTGCAGGATGGCCCCAGAAGTGGCAGCGGTGGAGAGGAAAGGAGGATACAACCAGCTGTGTGACCTCTGGGCGGTGGGCATCACCGCCATCGAGCTGGCTGAACTTCAGCCACCCATGTTTGACCTTCACCCAATGAGGTCGGTGTGCCCAGTGCTGATTTACCATGCCAGGAATTGACTTTAGTCTTGTTGGGACTAGATATTCCTCTTTTTAGAATGTGAAGTGTTGAAATGTGCAATGTTTGATTTGTTTTTCAGGGCATTATTTCTAATGACAAAGAGTAATTTTCAGCCTCCTAAACTAAAAGATAAGTTAAAGTGGTAAGTATCTTTGTTTATTGACTTTTATAGCAAAATGAGCAAAAAGGGAAATTAAAATACAGAAGCTTAATTTTCAACCTTTCTCAGGTCAAATAGTTTTCATCATTTTGTGAAGATGGCACTTACCAAAAATCCAAAAAAAAGACCCAATGCAGAAAAGCTACTACAGGTATTATTTTACTCCCAAACAGTCTCATATTCATAAGCTAAGTTGTTTAATCAAATTTCTAAAGTGTTCTGTGTGTTTTATAGCACCCCTTTGTCACCCAGCCTCTGACAAGGTCTTTGGCAATAGAGTTGCTGGATAAAGTGAATAATCCAGATCATTCCACATACCACGATTTTGATGACGACGACCCTGAGGTAGGGATTGTTTTCAGTCACTAACTAGTGCACGTAATTCTGTGTGTGTGTGAATGACTCGATGTTTGGATGTTTTTATCTAGTTAACTGTTGGTTGGGGAGGGTAACTAATTCTTTGTCCTGGGAAGTCGTCACTTGCTGGATTTTTCTTACGGGCTCTTTGATGACCGCTGTGGAAGATGGAGAAATGTTGTTGTTGTTGTTGTTGAAATTACTCTGTCTACTTCAAAGTGATCACTGTAGGTTGCTCAGTCGTCAAGTGAAGAGCACCTAGATGATGTTAAAACAATCCAGTCTTCTTGAAAGAACCCTCGTGCCAGGCTTCTGGCACGATATTGGGAGCTGGTAGGTAACAGTTCAAACCGTGACTCTCCTCTGTGGAAGCAGAACCAAGCCAGTGTTGTCCTGTTTTTTATTGTTGCAGCTCCTCTGCTGCCAGCAGTGGTTAGGCCGAGGGCTGTAGCCGGAGAGAATCTGTTCCCTCAGGCTCCGGCTGCGAAGGGAACTTAGCTAAACCTCTCTCCCTCTAAAGAACTCAGGATTCAAAGGTTAAGGTGGAATTCTGCTCTTCAGAGAGGCTGAATAGCAAGGGGCTCACCTCCTCTCCTTGTCTGCGTCCTCCTAAAAGCCCTCATGCTTCTCCTCACCCCTCCTTATAAACCCTTTCTCACGGGCTCCTCCCGACCACTTCCTGTCAGCTAGGTGCTGACTCAGCCTCCTGACAGCAGGTGAATTTTATTGAATCAAACACATCTTTGCATCATCAAACAAATGTTCCAGAGCATAAACAAAAGTAACACACCTTAAAATCGTGTTCTACAACAAGCCTGTGTGTGTTAGAGATGGCGCTAACATGCCAGAAGCATTGGTATTGGTGGAAAGCCCGTTTTTGTTGGGTAGTCACCACTCCGGGCATAATGATAGCCGTGTGCCTGCGGTCGACTCAGTGTATGTGGCCCAGCCGTGCGTCCTTACTGCCTTCAGAGTTCAAAGGTGACCCAGAAGGAATGAGAATCCTCTCTGTAAATCAGGAGATGGTCAGTGTGTCCTCCGGGAGAACCCCATGTCAGCCCAGCATGATTCTAGCTCTCCACAGTTATACCCTGATAAATAGACCATCTCTTTGATAAGTTCTGAAAAGGAGTTTGGAAGTGGGAAAGTGAAGTGTAAAGTGTATTTGATCCAGTACTAGGGAGGTCATTTGTTTTGCTATTTTGTGTAATTTTAGGAAACTTGGCTTTATGAATTTGACTAGTGCACAGGAGGTCCTATATCTGCACACCACGGGGGCTGTTAAAGTGACCTCTAGACCAGCCGTGGCGGTATACACTTGTAATCTCAGCACTCAGGAGGCTGAAGCAGGAAGATTATAAGCCAGGGTCTGCCTGGGGTATATAATGAGACCCTAGACCATGTAAGCAAAACCCTGCAAAGCAGTCTTAATAATCAATGGGACTAATTAGATTTTTTTCCATGAGATTTTAATTTTTTGTCAAAGCATTAAAAATTCTTATTATCAATCATATATATATATATGTATATATGGAAGTGGATGATATTATATAGTATTAACATATAATAGGAAGTAAGGATAATATATGTGTATTTTGTTTCCATGTTGGAAAATAATGTAAATCACTCATCACCCTGTATCCTGCTGGCCACTGGCTGCCAAGTCTGTCACACCTCATCCTTCGACTTCATGACACAGAGCAAGGACACTTTCCACCATACTCCTTTCTAGTCACAGTTGTAACGTGAGCCTGCTGTTCACATAGCAGTTGGTGAGCTAAGGTGGACGTTTGTATTAGGTGCAGTTCCAGCGAGCATACTGGATCAGCAGTGCAAGGTCAGGACCATTACCTATGGCAGTACAGTAGACACTGTACTGTTGCCTGAACTCAGCTTACTTGAAACACAGCAAGTCCTCTGTGTCCAAAGAAGACAAATAATATATAAAATGTAGACACCATGTGGAAGGAGGATTCTGAAGACTCCATGCAGCAACAGTGGGGGTGTGAGCCTTCTGTACAGGAGAGACTTGCTGGGCATCATTATTCCCTGAGATGGATGCTACATCCAGCCTCAAGTGCAGGAAGGAGCTGCTGAGGGTTTCAGACATGGCCTCATGACGCCCTGAGGTTAGAAGAACCCCATGAATTTACAGTAAGTAGATGAGCTTCCCACTCGGCCCTTTCTCAAGGGCCGTCTCTTAGGATAATTCTAATAAAAGGAAAGGGAAGAGGGGATTACTCCTTCAAGAAAATGAATATAAGGAAGAAAGCTAGTTCGCTGAAGAAAAACTGTCTCTAAAGCTTTTGCCATTGCTCCTTGAGATTCTGTCCTGTTCACTTCGTGGAAAAGGCTGCAGCAGATTCTCTTTAATTGCAGATTTTCCCTCTGCCACATTTCTCTGTGGTTTCTTTTCAGAAGCTGGTTGCAGCCTTTGAACAGTTATTGGATTATGGAAGTATTCAGTTTTGAATGTTAATTTATATTCGGCCCAGTGAACACTATTGGGAAGCTACTGTGGACGAAATACATCCCCTAATCTTCAAAAGGTCTGCTTCAGGAGTAAGAAAAAAGAATAGCCACTTTCTGTTAGAGAACTCAGACACACTTCCTGTGAGAGGACTCAGTACTGCAAAGAAATTGACACTGTTGGGCACAGTGTGGCCTGGAGGAAGTGCAGGAAAGGACCAAAGATTAAAAACATCAAGACTGTTTCACGTTTTATTAATACTATTTTTAATTGTGTGTATGTCTGTGTAGGTAATGCATGTGAGCGCAGGTGCACACAGAGGCCAGATGTGCCACCTGATGCAGGTTCTGGGACTGGAATCCAGGGCCTCGGGAAGAGCAGTATGTGCTTTTAACCACTGAGCCATCTCTCCAGCCCCGTCAAGACATTTGAGAAATAAGAATCAGCTCCAGAGTCTAAATGCTTGAATTCCATGTGTAAATACTCTAGATCCTTGAGTAGGGTCCTTGAACAGTGGCTGCAGTCAAGGCAAGCTTACCTTGATTAGGAGGACGTGAGTGTGAACTAGCATGATGATTCTGTGGCGAAAAAGCACTCGCTACTCAAGCCTGACAGCCCGAGGTCCATCCCCAGAACCCACCTTGGATAGAGAGACCTGACTCCCAAAGTTGGCTTCTGCCCTACATGTGCACCCAAGCACACATCATGCACACACAATAATAAGTATTATTGTCATTTTAAAAGTAAAAGAACACATAAGTGTAAATGTTTGTTCCATTTTGCTGGGTTCCTATGACCAAGTATTTGAACAATAGATTTCTTTACACTAAATAGCAGCACACCACCGTACACGATATAAGTGTATTTAGAATAAACTCTTAAGGAAAGTTTAAAAGATTAATGTCTTCTATTTAGATATTTATTGTCATTGCCATGTCCTAGTTTGCCTGCCTTTGCTGTGATAACACACTGATGAAAACCAACCGAGGGAGGGGAAGGTTATTCGGCTCACAGTCGCAGTCATGGTCGATCATTGAGGGAGCCAGGGCAGGAAGCTGAAGGCAGGAGCCGAAGCCCACACCATGGAGGCACACCGCTTGCTCTCTTGTTTTTCATGGCTGGCTTCCTTTCTTTCTTTCTTTCCTTCCTTCTTTTTTTCGTTCTTTCTTTCCTTCCTTCTTTCTTTCTTTCTTTCTTTCTTTCTTTCTTTCTTTCTTTCTTCCTTTGTTTTTTGGTTTTTCAAGACAGGGTTTCTCTGTGTAGCTTTGCGCCTTTTCTGGAACTCACTTGGTAGCCCAGGCTGGCCTCGAACTCACAGAGATCTGCCTGCCTCTGCCTCCCGAGTGCTGGGATTAAAGGCGTACGCCACCACTGCCCAGCTCTTCGTGGTTTTCTTGTACCATCCAGGGACTCTTGCACAAGGGTGGTACCGCCCGCCATGGGCTGAGCCCTCCCACAATAATTGTGAGTTTACAGTCTTGACTACTGGCCAGTCCGATGGAGGGTCACCCCCATCTTGTGTCAAGTTGACAAAAAACTGACCTCTCTTAAAGAAAGATTGTGCTTTTCATGCTTTGTAAAATTCCTAGAAAATTGAGGGAGATTATTGTTGGGGTGGGTACAAGTTTCTTTTGTGGTAAGATGTATGTGCCTAGTTATGTTTTTAAAGATGGGGACCTGAAAGTGAACTGGATGGCATCAAAGCATCAGAATTTTCTGTCTTAGATCATTGACCCAAGATGATTGGCATCCATTGTCCCTAAAACTCCAGGCAGAGTGGATTTGAATTTGAGCCCCATGGCCTGTCAGTTCCAGACTGCAGTAGTGAGTGGAGGTGGAGGTGGAGGTGGATAATCCAGGAAGGGGCTTGGTGACGCTGCTGTTGGTTAAATGTTGGTTAAAGCGGCGCTGCTGGTGGCTGGCCACACGCGACGGCCATCCTGGCTGAGGAGGGTGCTGGAGGGAAGTCACGAGCCATGCTTACCTTTCTAGAGCTTTATTGGGAGAGAGAGGGAGAGAAAGAGAAAGGGAGAGAGGGAGAGGGAGAGGGAGAGGGAGGGAGAGAAAGAGAGCCAGAAAGACCACACGGAGGGAAGAGAGAAGAGGGGCACAGAGGGCCCACCTGCTTTTTAGGCTGGCCCTTGTCCCAGGATGATGACGTAATTGTTAGTATTTAAGCGGCGCTAGGAACACGTCCCGAACACGACAAGACCACGGGAGAGTTTTATTAAAGAGGATAGAGGTGACAGGCCTGCATGAAACACACACGTGGGTGAGGAGATAAGGAGAGAGGGGGACAGAGAGAGACTGAGAGGCTGAGAGACTCATGTAAGATGGCACCGGCCTTTTAAAGGTTGGGCCGCCCATGCGTACAGGGACTCCTGTGGGTACTCCACGCATGCGCATAGATTACATGGCTGCGTGCGCGCTTTACGCAACCACGTAAGGCCACAGAGTCCCCGTCCCGCGAGATGTCTGACCCGGAGATGGCTATTCTACACCGGAAATAGTTAGGCGGTCCGCCGGGCAAGCCCAACCGTGTGAACATGTAATTATCTATCAGTAATAAAGGACAAAACCCTTACAGAAGCTGTGAAACCTTTCTATAGAAACAGACTGCAGTGGGATTGACCGTGAGCCATAGTTTGCTAATCCTTCACCTAGAAGGGAGATTGAGGCCACCACTACTCCCTTTGTAGCAGGTCGTGTCGGACTGAGCGCTGTGTGTATTTATTGTCAGACAAGCACTGGCTGTGAGCAGCTGCAGTGTGAGCAGGAAGTTTAACAGTACCCCGACCACTCCTTTTAGTTGCCAGTAGCACGCTTCGATCCCCAGTTGTGAAACCAGAAATGTCCTCAATAATGTCATATGTCTCTTAATGTACAAAGTTTCCCTCTGGTTATAAAACACTAGCTTGCCCAGCATGATGACACTTTTAATAATCATCATTAACAGGATCACAGGTTCAAAGCCAGTGTTTGCTATATAGTGAAATGCTGTGAGCCACAGAAAAATGTAGTAGGAATTCAGCTAATGACAAAAGCTATTTCCCGGAAGGTCAAGGACTTTTCCAGAGGAAGCCAAGGCTCAAGGAGTGTTGGTGTTATTTGGCTTTTGGATATATATCGGCTGTTTTCTGCTGTGGATTTCATGTGTGCTATCATAGCTTCCCTGGTTGATTCCTTCTCCTAAGACCTTCTCACAGTGTGGATTGGTCATTCTGTGGGCCTAGTTTTTCCCTATACAGTTAAGGCATTTGGATAGCAGTCACACGGGCAAGGCTTCCATCTTCCAGGCTTTCCCCCTCTTTTTTAGCATTAGAATCATATAGCTCCTTTAGCTAGCATCCAAGGCCAGAGCCAGCTCTGGACAATCTGAGATACCTCTCCAACATCCAAGAACAAATGGTAGACAGAATAAGCATTCCAGCCCACCTGCTAGTCTCCTGAATGAAGGTAAATATCCATACTGGAGATACCACCTAGGCCAGGCGGGTGTTGGGTGCATAGCTTTGTTTCTTGTGCAAATTAAGCTCAGACCCTCCGTTCTTCCACAGCCCAAGTGGCACCCCTAGACTTCCCCTGCAACAATTAACTCAGAACAAATGGGCTTTTTTTTTCATACCAAGTGCTTCTAGCTGTGATGCAGGTTTCCTGGCTACCAAGCAGACTTGCCCCGCCCCACCAGAAAGCGGTGGAGCAGAGTGCTGTGGATTGTATGTGTGTTAAACTGGACTGGGGAGAGAGGAGGAGGAGGAGGAGGATGGAAGGAACGTAGATGGATCAATGAGAGGACGGAGAGGAAGGGAGAGCCAGGAGCTAAGGATGAGAACAGAGCTGAAGCTGTGTAGAGAGATTTGTCTTAGAAGAATAAAGTGAATGGACTAAAGAGCTTGGTGTGCTTAGATTTATTCCAGTATCCCTCAGATTAATTCTCTCTGCTGGTAGCATCTCTTCTGGAACCCTGGGAAAAGGCTTTTAGGGGCTGGACCCCAAAAGTCTTTGATGGTGAAATCCTGTATGTATATATAAATAAACTGGCTTATGTTAATTATCCAGTAGTCATAGAACCTATGAATAATAACTTGAATCAACATGAAATGGCTTATAAAGGATAAAATTTTATGTATTTTTCAAGAAGTATTTGTTTAAGCCAAAGCCAAGCATGGTTTTGCAGACCTACAATCTCAGCAATTGGAAGGTCTAGAAACAAGAAGATTAAGAGTTCAAGGCTAGCCTCGGTTACATAGAAAGTTTGAGGCTATTCTGAGCAATATAAAATCTCAAATTAAAAAGAAATAGTTGGTCATGGTGGTGTACATCTGTAATGCCAGAACTGAGGTAGAGACTAAATGAGTTAAAGAAGGCTAGCCTCGGCAACATAGGGATACTGTGAATTAAAAGGAAGGCGGTTGGTAAGATGGCACAGTGGTTAAGCATAAGGGCTCTTGCTGCCAAGCCTAAGGACCTGAGTTCAGTCCCTGGAACATGCATGTTGGAAAGAGAAAAGTGACTCACTCAAGTTGTCCTCTGACCTCCACGTGCATGCCACGTCCATTTCCACACACATGTGCACACACAATAAATAGACAAATAAAGTGATCAGTTTTTTTTAACTGGTTTATTTTACTCACAATATTTAATACATCTTACAAGTCACTTCAGTCCTAAGGCCTGGAAAGCATTGCTTCAGAAGAAAGTTGAAAGTTGTTCTCTTTGTGAGTGGCTTGTTTCGCTAAATGCCATTAGAGTGGTCCCTACTTCATAACTGCTTTTGTGAATTACTGTTTCCTCCTGCACTTAGGAACTTAGCGCAGCAGATTTTCTGACTAGATTTTAGACAATTTGTGTTTGAAGGGTTAAGCTTAAATTTTATATTTTGAGAGTGTATCTCTGAGGCCTTTGTCCCTTCAGGGGGCTCCATCCCCAGATTCTGAACTCTGTTCTGCCTGTTTGAGCTCTTCCTTCTTGGCCACATTAATTAGACTAAGTTGTGCCCAGTGTCATCACACCTGCTTTAACTTAGGGTAGGTGTCATGACAGCCCTTTCTCCCAGTAAATCTTTCTCTGTGTGCATTATTTGGGGAGGCTTTCTTGTACAGCCCTCTCCGTCAGTACATGTACATGGAAAACGCCATCAGGGCTTTGGTTTGCCTCCGTTCTCCATGCTGGGAGTAATATGCTCCAGGTCATCTTTCTTTGTCCACTCATGACTTCTGGGAATCTGACTCCCGACATGCTGGAGTTTTCATTCCCAAGGGTTTCCTCAAACCACAGGTTTCCCATCATTCTGTTGACACTTTGAGTCATTGGCAGCTCTCACATTGACGTACGCAGAGGAAGAGTTCCAAAGCCAGCTTCTGGGAACAACTCCTTTACAATTAAATGATTGCTTGTGGACTTACCTTTGCTAGCAGAAATTATAGTGGTGTCTCTAAAAGCCAGAGAGACTAAGGTGGAACGAAGAACATGCTTTCAATGAAGGGAGTTCGGGGTTCCTGAGAAACAGATGCTGAAGTTGACAGACACATAATGACACAGTTTTGAATAGTCTTGCTTCAGTTCACTTCATATTGTGGCGAAAAAATGAAACATGCCGCCACCTCCTCCCCTCTGCAAGTGAATGTGTGCTTAATGTTATTTCAAAAATCTGTATGTCAAAGAATAAGCTTTAAAAGACACTTGAGGGCCAGATGGCTCAGTGGGTAAAGGTGTCTGCCATCCAACCTGACAATAGTTCCATCCCTCGACCTACATGGTGGAAGGGAAGAACCAACTCTCCCAGGTTGTCCTCTGACCTCCACACACGTCCCTGAATGTGTGCACGTAAGAAACCAAGATACAATAAAAATGAAAATCCAGTAAGAGACATCTGGGCTCCATTATTCTGAAACGCTGTGTACAGATCCCCAGAGTGCTGTCACGCCTTTGTCTTCCTCATGGTTTCAGGTCTCTTTTCATCTCCCATTTGGAAGCGGTCTTGTTACATATATACTACCCAGGCTGGTGTTCATCACCGGTGGACCTCCTTCTGCCTCAGCCCCCAACCCTGGAGTAGCTGGGACTGTAGGTGTGCCCCCCCCACTGCTTCTGGCTCAGTGGCTCTCAGCCTTCCTAATGCTGTGACCCTTGAATACAGTTCTTCACGTTGTGGGGACCCCAACCATGAAATTATTTTCATTGCTTCACAACTATAATTTTGCTACTATTATGAATCATAATGAAAATATCTAATATGTGGGATATCTGATAATGTGAACCCTGTGAAAGGGTCATTACACACACACACACACACACACACACACACACACACACACACACATATATATACTCTCATACTGGGATCATGACTCATAGGTTGAGAACCACTGTTCTGGTTTCTCTGCCTGAATCTAACCAGTTCATTCTTAGGAAATGGATCTGTACACCCCTAATGGTATGCGTACAAATAAACAGATCCATGATTTACTTCTTTGTGTATTTTACCTAGTTTTATAAGCACATTCTACCACAATAAAAACAAATGTGCTTTGAGTGGCAACTTAAAATATTTTTATTTTTACTTTCACAGTTTGAACTGATACTGTGATTACCTTTTTAAAATATGAAAACTTGCTTTAATTCTCATTTTTGTAAAATGAAGCATTTCATGTATCTTTGCATAATTCTGTGGGTAAAGCTGACTTGATTGTCAGGTGTTACACAGCAATAATTTTGGTTTGTTTTTTTTTAAGCCTCTTGTTGCTGTTCCACATAGAATTCCTTCCACGAGCAGAAATGTAAGAGAAGAAAAGACACGCTCGGAGATAAACTGTGAGTACAGACTCCTAACTGTCATAAGTCAGTGACCAAAAATAAGATCTTTTAAACTGTAGTTTAGTTAAAAAAAAATTTTCTTTGTTATTTTTTTCTTTGTAAACACTGTTCTATGTAAAATTTAATGAGGGCTATACGAATGGTATTTTCTTTATTCCTTTGGAACTTTTGGTGACAAGAGAGGGGAGATATATATGTTACATTTTAGAAGGAAAAGTAAAACATGAGAACTGAGGAAGATAGACGTCATCAAGGGAATGCTTTCTTAGCTCCTGAGTGCCTGGGAGTTACCTGGAGAGCTTGTTAAATGCAGCCTGTGGTTCAGTAGACAGGGATGGAGTGGGTCTTCTGAGAAGCTCCCAGCGTGTGCCTGTGCCAAAGGGCAACACCGTGTGAACTAGAGAGATGTCTGCAAACCAGCTGTGAGTTCCCTGGGACTTAAAGGCAGCCTCTCTGGCTTCACCCATCCAGAGCCTGCCTGAGGGCTGGTCTCACATTGGCCCAGGAGTCCACACGTTGATCTCTTGATCACTCTTTGCTAGTCTGTATCAACAACCATCAACTTCATGTATGTGTGTCCTGCAGAAAACTAGACGCCTCCAGCCTGACTTTCCCGAGGCTCCTGTGTACTCTCTGTACATGTCCCTATGGGTAGAGCCAGATAACAGACTTCAATAAGTGTCATATTCTCCATATGTGGAGGGAAGAACAGGATTCAAACTCCATTTTGGTTATTTATGGATTTGATATCTGAGGCTTTCAAGTCTTACTCTTTGTTTGAATGAATGTTTGAGGTGTATCTTACTTAGAGTTCCTGTTGTTGTGACAAACACCAGGACAAAAAGCAGCTTGGGGAGGAAAGGGTTGATTTCATCTTACAGCTGGCAGGCCATTATCTGGGGAAGGCACTTAACAGGAACTCTGGTAGGGCAGGGCCAATGCCAGGCCGTGGAGGAGTCCTGCTTACTGGCTTGCTCAGCATGCTTCCTTAAAGCACCAGCCCACAGTGGCACCACCCTAGTAATTTGGACACCTCCCAACCCCCATCAATCATCAGTCAAGGAAATCTCCACAGGCTTGCCCACCGGCCAGTCTGGTGGGAGCACTTTCTTAATTAAGGTTCCCTCCTCCTCAGGTGGCTCTAGCTTGTGTTCAGTTGAAAACAAACAGCTAGTACAAGGTGTTTTATGATTACGTGTAAAATTTGCTATGTAGAAGGGTGTTCCATGCTGTTCCCATAAAGACGGCTTTGGAAGAATGGTTGAGTCTATTTTTTCTTCGTAATGTTTTGTTTCCAGCTGCCTGGTATTTCTCCATGTGACCAGTTCTCAACTAAATGGGGTTCAAGCAACAGGAGTAGAAACTGTTTGCAGAAAGGCCGCTTGTTGCCCTTTCTCCTCTAGGAAGCCCCTTTGACTTCAGCTATTGCCTGCGTGCGTGCAGGGAAGTGGTAGGAGCGACAGACACAGCCCGAGGGCCCGGGACAGGCAGGGTTGGCGCTGGGATGGTCAGCAGTTTAAATAAACAGTAGCTGGAGGAAGATTGGCAGAGGCATGTCACAACAGCGTCAGAACACAAGAGTGATGCAGTGTTAGGTGTGAAGAATGAGTCTCTGTGGAGACTTTTGTCATCCCCCTGGGAATGCGTCCCCATCCACAGGGTACAGGAACAGGGAGCGATGCTGAATACTGTTTTAATACCTTGCCGAAAGTTATTCCGTAATCTTTGATGTGAGATTGTGTGCGAACAGTGATAAAGGGCCCATTCTTGAAGAGTCTGCTCCAGACCATCTTTGACATCTGAGCCATTAACATCTGCCAGTGCACACACACCCACGTACACTCTCACACATAGCTACGCTATGTAGAACTGTTTCTCAGCACTTGAAAATTTATGCCAGATATTCAAATCTCTTGGTTTTCTTTACTTGATACTAAATAGTCACGATTTTTTAAAAGGATTTATTTTTATTTTCTTGTGTATGGGTGTTTACCTGAATGTATGTGAGCCATGTACATGCAATGCTCCTGGAGGCCAGAAGAGGGCATCAGATCCCCCTGGAACTAGAGTTAACAGATTATCATGAGCCACCATTTGGGAATTTGCTAAGAATCAAACCCAGGTCCTCTGGAAGAGGAACCTGTGCTCTTAATGACTAAGCCATCTCTCCAGCCCCATTATTTCCACCTTACATATAAAGTTAAAATTTAAAAATTATGAAAGTAATTGTGCTATAAGACCAGTTCTTTCCCTCATTTTGGTTGACAATGCCTGTTTTGGCTAACATTTTTTAAAATAATTTATTTGATTTTATTTTATGGGCATTGGTGTAAGGTTGTCAGATTCCCTGGAACTGGAGTTACAGACAGCCGTGGACGGCCACGTGGGTGTTGGGAAATGACCCCAGTGCTCTTAACCACTGAGCCATCTCTCCAGCCCCTTGGCTAACATTCTTAGTCGTTAACTGTGGTATCTTCTTTCCCTTTGGTCTTGCTGTTAGCTCAGGCTGGCCTTGAGCCCTCTGTAGCCTACGGAGGAATTGATTTTCCTGCCTTGGCCTCCTCACAGACTTCACACTTGGCGTTGATTTTGTCTCAGTAATCTTCAGTACTTTACATGGGTTGTAAAGGCAGAGAGCTCAAGGTGACGGTAGCGAAACATGGTGTACAGTCGAGCACCGAGGAATGGGGGGCCGCAGGAAGTTCAGCTGACTGGAAAACATCCATTGTCCCACAAAGATCCTGAGGGTCCGAAGTCTAGCACGTGTCTCAGACACTGTGAAGAGACACCACGACCACGGCAACTCTTAGAAAGGAAAGCGTGTAATTGGGGGGCGTACGTGGCACTGGAGCCTGATCCACAGGCTGCAGGAAGAGTGAGAAGTAGGCCTGGCCTGGGCTTCTGAAACCTCACAGCCCACCCCAACTGCCTCCAACAAGGCCACACTTGCTAGTCTTTCTCCAACAGGGCCACTCGCTGATGACTAAGCGCTCAAATATATGAGATTATGGGGCCATTCTTATGCAGACTACCACATTGACAGTTTTAGAGGGTCAGTCAATTAGGGTCGTGGTGGGGCACCCAAGATCTACATCCTGATGGACAGGCCAACCGAGAGAGCCTGGGTCTCAGATGGACTTTTGAAACCTGCAAGCCCCCTCCCGGTGAGGCCACAGCTAGTTCAACAAGGCCACACCTCTGATCTTTTCAAACAGTTCCACTCCCTGATAACTTAAGTATTCAAATATATGAACCGGTGGGTGCCATTCTTATTCAGACCTCTATATTCCACTGGCTGACCTCCATAAGCTTGTAGCCATATCAGAAGGCAAAAATGCATTCAGTCCAACTCCACAAGTCCCACCAGGCTGGCCCAGTCTCAACACTGTTTAAAAGTCCAGTCTCTTCTGAGACTCATGGGAACCTCTTCACTGTAACCCCCTATAAAATGAAAATCAACAAGCAGATTCATTTCCACCATAAAATGGCACAGAATATGCATTCCCATTTCAAAGTAGGGGGAAGGGAGCATAGTGAGGAAATACTGGATCAGAGTGAGACCAAAACTCACCTGGGCAAAGTCCATGCTCTGCATCTCCATGTCTGCTGTCAGAGTGCTCCACAGGCCTCCAGCTCCTGTCGGCTTTTGTGAAACTGCAGCACACTTCGCTCCTCGGGCTGGTTCCATGCTGTCTTCAGCTTTCCTTGGCAGGCACCCCACGATTCTGGCATCTCTAACATCCTGGGGTCTCGAACACAGGTCGGGCTTCATCCTCACAGCTTCACGAAAGGCCTCTCTGGGCCTCCTTGCAGAGACAACCCTGACACACACCTACTCCAACAAGGCCACACCTCCCTTCGGGGCCATTTTCTTTCAAGCCACCACAGCCCTCCTTCAGTTATGTCTGCATCAGACCTCCATTGTAGATGGTTTCCTTCACTGCTCAAGCTTTTCTCAATTCCTTTCCACAAATTGGAAGCTCAGCTGGGCAGGGTCTTAGCCTGAGGTCACCACTCCCTTTATTCCATTTAGCATAAGACTTTTTTTAGTCTGTCTATCCCGTTGAGCACAGGACTTGACTCCATCACACTTCCCAGTGTTCCTTTTCCCTCGAATCTGTGCATTTTCTATTTTTCTTTGTCCAGCTTACTCTTTCATTATAGATCTGCATAAGAGTTATTACTAATGACCACAGGACACAGTCAATATTAGGTTTGTTGGTTAGCTAGATGGTTGATTCCATACTGACTGGACTGATAGCTGAAGGCCCTCCCTCACCTTAGGGCAGCTCACAAAGGGGTTTCCTCCACACCAGATGATCCAGTGGAAAAACAGAACCTAACCTTGACGGTTAGCCATTAGTTCTGCCACGCTTGCTTTATCACCCCACACACTCTGATCTAGTATAGGAGAGGACACAGAGGTCACTGGGCCATCTTGCAGATGACTCCCACACCCACTCGTACCAACTGATGTCTGCCTTCCCAAATACCAAGTAGAAGGTCTCTTATGCTACACCATAGCACATGAGCAAGTTAGAGCCTGATTTCAGCTTGTCATTTTGCTTGTTACTTTTTTTACTCTAGAAAATGCCGAGTAGGCAAAGGATAAACTCAGCGCAGAGCAATTGCCTATTATGAACAAGGCCCTGGTCCGACCCCAGCACTGCATGCATGCGTGCAAGAATAAATTAATTAAGATGTCACATCACTTAATATTTATGGGAAGTTCCTGTGTTCAAGGCTGGCCTGGGCTAAAATAATGAGACCCTGTCTCAAAACAAAACCAACAAACAAAAAACAGGAAGGAAGTACCCCATATCCTGACAAACTTCTTTTTCTTCGCAGTTGGCCAGGTAAAATTTGATCCTCCCTTACGGAAGGAAACAGAGCCACATCACGAACTTGTAAGTACCGTGGTCTTGGAATGTTAACCTTTGAACATAAATCTTAAATTTGCCTTTGTGATTGGTACTGACTAGCTAGTAATTAATATTTTCGAAAGTATTTGGAGAAAAAAAAATGGTAATTTGAAATACTGAATAAATAAATCTGTGTTGCTGAAATTGAGTATTTTCAAAATTATTTGAAGAGATAAGTTTTACCATTCTCTGTTTTAAATGCTGGCCTTTTGCTTATTTTTTTTAATTCATGTTTGGTTTTGAGGATTTTGTTTTTTGTTTTTTGTTTCTGTGGCCATCAGGGAAAGTGCCATAGTCTCTAAGCAGCAGTCTGGCCTGGCATGTTTAGAGTGCTAACACTCAGCAGGTGTGGAGAATGGATCTGGATCATTTGCCTCTAAACAAACGGAGCTTGCCTTCTGTGGTGGTGTTTATGTACTGTTATCCAGATGCAATGCTCTGGTCCAGTCTTGGAGGCAGAGTGCTCTGCAAATATTTGAGTAGTTCGTACTTTATAGAAGAATCAAAATGAGCTTAAAAAAATAATCCTAATGAAATTGTTTTGCTAAGGTTGCAGATTATTAGTATGGTGGGTTTTTCCTTTCCCATTTAATAAGTTAGAAGAAAATAATGGTTAATAATACTGAAGGCTGATACAGTAGGAGCTTTCTTCTGAAGTTGAATGCGTATTCTCACCACTTGACTGGCACAAAGGAAGACATTATTAGCCTTTGTCTTAAGATGTCATTGTACTAGCCTGAAGGAAGAGAATGTTAAAATCCTAAAATGATCCTGTTTTAAGTTAAAGCCTGCCATTCTTGTAGAAGGGTGGGGCAGGTTAAGAAGCAGTCACGACGACGTTTTGAATGTTAGCTGTTTGTTAAGGCAGGCTGAGTGCACTAACTTAGTAACTGTGTTATCAAGCGGTTGTTGCCATGTTGCTTGTGTGGAGGCCACTTGCTATCATTTGATTTTGCATTTGCCTTAATAAAATTATGTTAGCAGGACCCACCTCCCACGTGAAAGCGTCCCTGTGAGTTTGTGGCTTGTCAGTCTAAGTGTCAATAACCTGGGTTTCTTGGTCTCTGCTAAACAGCCCGACAGTGATGGTTTTTTCGACAGTTCAGAAGAAATATACTACACTGCAAGATCTAATCTGGTATTTCTCATCTTCTGATTTTCTTTGTCAGCATTGTTTTAGTCTTAATTCTCCTAAGCTCAGACATTTGGTCCAGTTTTATTGTATTGTAAACTAAAGCTTGTCATTTAGCAAGCTTCCATATATAAAAAATTCAGTAACTTTTTCCCATGACAAGTCAAATCCACTCAAGTGTAAAATTGCAGTAGCAAACATTTTTTCTTCTATAAAAAAAATTAGTATTTAAATTTCTTACACAAATGTGAAGGTTTTTTTTTTTAGAAATGACATTTCTTTGTAAAAATGTCCAATATTTGTGATATATCTTATTTTAATGAATGATAAACCATTGATATATATATACATTCATATATATAACTTGATACTACATTTAAATGGCATTTATATAATGTATATTAATATATTGTATATACTATATATTGCATGCATTGTATATAATTTGAACAAATGATTTATCCCTAATTTATCAGTAGAGTCAGGTGAAATTTTGAATTTGTTAGCATTATGCCATGTCTACTTTTCTCATGAAAAAGATCTGGACTGTATGGCATCCCTGAAGTTATATATATTAAGATTATCTTCCCATTGCACAGGAAAACTTCACCTAGTAAATATTAGATAGCCAGTGCTTTCTAAAACATTACTAAGTAGTTCCTTCTATTCATATGGCTGGCCAGAACCCCTAGTTACCCCAACATTTATTCCCACATTCTGCTCTTCTGCCTCTCAAATGGAGTTTTCTTTCTCTTCCTCTCTAACTTGATTAGATACCTCTTTCAGTTCTGGTTAGTCTAAAGATACATATAAATGCTGAAATACAATACAATACAATAATTATAAAACAAAAGATTTTAGACATCATTCTTTTGGAGAGAGAAGTTACTATCTCATTAGATAAAGCAATGTTTTTTGTGGGTTTTGTTTTGTTTTGGTTTTTTGGTTTTTTGTTTGTTTGAGACAGGGTTTCTCTGTCCTAAAACTCACTCTGTAGACCAGGGTGGCCTCGAATTCACAAAGATCTGCCTACCTCTGCTTCCTGAGTGCTTGGGTTAAATGTGTGTGCTACCACCACCACCACCAGTGCAGATACAAATTCTTAGCCATGCAAAAACACATAAGCTCGATTACCAAAATGTGGCCACCTCTCAAGTGCTGGCCAGTGGAGCAAACATGTGGAATCATGGAGGTCAAAGCTGCTCTGGGCCAATGTGCTTCTAAGAGGAATTAAGGCTGCAGATCCATTGTGAACTGTCAGGGAAGGAAACAGATAGGTATTTGATATACAGCTGAAGTTAAGACACTGTTACACTACTTTTAGAAATGGGAGTTAGCTCAAAGAGACGGAGCTGAGTCATCAAAGAGAAGAGGATGAAGCTGTGAAGTTTCATGTGCTGTCTGCTGTTAGCATCTGAAGAAAGAGGGAGGGGCTAATGCAGCTGGGTGTGGCGGCTCATGCTGCTAATTCCAGCACTTGGGAATTATCCTGCTAAGGTAGGAAGAGAACTGAGTTCAAGGCCGACCTGAGCTACATACAACCTGAGTCCAGGACAGCCTGAAGCTTAGGGAGAGCCTGTGATGAAGAAAAGAATGGAGAAACTGGTTATTGCATAGTAGCAGCAGCAGAGGGAGGAGGGGCTGAGGAGGCCCAGTGAGTGAACAGATCCATGACTCCCAGCAGGAGGCGTGTTTCAAATGGCTTCTTAAGTGAGAGGAATGAGGTTTCAGTGTTAACCCGAGGGGCCTGGGAAGAGAGAAAATCCAAAGAAAAGAGTCGTTTCTGGATTATAATTTCCTTCAGAATTAGTTATTCAGACTAGAATGACAGTTGGTGAATGCTGCAGAGGAAATAGGTCACAGACTCAGAGTTGAAGTCAGCCCCACTATTTACTAATATCCTCTGTGCAGAATGGATGACAGCAAGAGCAGATATCAGACATTAGAACCGTGTGGAACCAGCCCCAAAACCTGACTGAGTTGCCACATCCCTGGCTCCTCCCATCCTGTCTTGGAGTCAGGAGTGTCTTGTGACACAGGGGAGCAGTTTGAAGGCATCTGTGACGGGGTAGGACATTAGGAACCCTTAACCTCTAGATAGCTATGGAAGAAGGAGAACACATGAGACACAAGATTCCACAGTTCATGAAATCAGCTGTAAAGACTCATTCCAATGGTAACAAAAAGCTACCATTATGTTGACAGTTTTACATGTTGTGTGTTATTCTAAACACTAAGTATGGTGTTTTCATCAACAACCGAGAGTACATATCTAACAGCGGCCCCACGATTCTATCACCTACTGATGGCATAATCATCTGGGCACACAAGACTGTTTATTACCTGATTTTCCTTGTTTTACAAATGTAGCATTCAAGATGCAAAGGAGCTGAATGTTGTCCTTGTTCATTAGCTAAGCGTAACAGTTGGGGCTAGTGGCCTCAGCCCCTGTGCTGTGGTGTGTGTGTGTGTGTGTGTGTGTGTGTGTGTGTGTGTGTGTGTGTACCCTCTACCCATCATCTCAGCTTGCTTGTTTGTGTTGTTGTTTTGCTTTGAAGTAGTGGGCTCTCCCTCCCCTCAACATGCATATTCCATAGTTGGTTTCTTTTTTTTTTAACTGTGGGAAAACATACGTAGTATAAAATTTCCTGTTTTGATTTTTTTTTTTTTTTTGAGACAGGGTTTCTTTGTAGCTTTGGTGCCTGTCCTAGATCTCTCTCTGTAGACCAGGCTGGCCTCAAACTCACAGAGATCCACCTGCCTCTGCCTCCCAAGTGCTGGGATTACAGGCGTGCGCCACCACCGCCCAGCTTGATCTTCTTTATAGCATGGTGCAGACTCACTGCACACTAGTCATCTCCACAACATCGCGTTTTCCCACACTCAACTCCATACCCATTCCCTCTCACTAGCCCCAGTCACCACCAGTCTGTTCTGCCTCTATGGGTGTGACTATTTTAGGGACCCTGCATAAGTGGGACCCTCACCACTTGTCCTCTCCTGCCTCTCCTAACATCTTCACGGTTCCCTCACAGCTCCCCATATGTCAGAATTTTCTTCTTCATGCTGAAAGAAAGAGTCTGTGCATGTAAGTGGCACATTGTACTTACTTATTCGTCTGTCAGTGGACACTTCTGCTGTCACCTTTGGGCTGCTGTGGCTAGTAGAGACAGGACCACAGATCTGCAAATATAGGTTTGAATCCCGCTGTTACGTACCCAGAAGTGGAGCTGCTGGAATGAATGGCCATTGTTTTTAAATGTTTTCCACAGCAGCTTCTCCATGTGCGCACACACCTGTGGAGAGGCTTCTGGTTTCCCACATTGCCATCCCTTACTTCATCTTCTCTTTTCTTTTTTCTTTTTCTTTCCCTGGTCGTGGTAATAGTTGTCCTAGCGAGTGTGAGGGATCCGTCCACCTCAGCTCTCTTGAGTGTTTATTGCAGGAGTGTTGGCACGTGCCTGTGCTCACAGCAGTGGGAGGTAGTGGCAGGAGGAGCACCAGGAGTCCGGCGTGGGGTTTGCGGAGTGCCAAAGGAGCTGCCTTTACCTTGCTGAGTAGACAGGCCAGGGTAGCAGCTATTTCTAGGTACTGAGAGTATTCGTGGTTTTATAAATGAATTTTGAGTGTTATGCCCTCAATTTTTGTTCCTACCCCAGAATAATTTTTAAAGAACCAAGACTTTATATAACAGAAGAGTGGAATTTCAGGTTTGCGCCATGTTTACATTGAAGTCGGAATTTGGAAACTGCTGACATTACTAAAAATCATGGAGGCAGTAATTGAGTAGTAAGAATTTTGTCCATAGTCATAAAAATGGGTCTGTTTGATCTACACATCTTTAGATTGAAAGATTACATTTCAAATCTGTCACAGCTGATGCTGTTTATTTTAATAACGTGCCTAATTTTACTCATTAATTTTTGATAGTTGAGTGAAAGTCGATAATAAAATGCTATTTTTAGTTTTTGAGGTTATCTATTTGCTCATTGTTTTGTCCTATTTTGTTTTGTTTTGTTTTGAGATAGGATCACTATATAGAGTTAGGCTAACCTTGAACTCAAGATACACCTGCCTCTGCCTCCTCAGTGCTTAGATGGTAGGTGTGCTCCACTGTGCTTAGATGGTAGGTGTGCTCCTCAGTGCTTAGATGGTAGGTGTCCTCCACTGTGCTTAGATGGTAGGTGTGCTCCACTGTGCTTAGATGGTAGGTGTGCTCCACTGTGCTTAGTTGGTAGGTGTGCTCCACTGTGCTTAGGTGGTAGGTGTGCTCCACTGTGCTTAGATGGTAGGTGTGCTCCACTGTGCTTAGGTGGTAGGTGTGCTCTACTGTGCTTAGATGGTAGGTGTGTTCCACTGTGCTTAGATGGTAGGTGTGCTCCACTGTGCTTAGATGGTAGGTGTGCTCCTCAGTGCTTAGATGGTATGTGTACTCCACTGTGCTTAGAAGGTAGGTGTGCTCCACTGTGCTTAGAAGGTAGGTGTGCTCCACTGTGCTTAGGTGGCAGGTGTGCTCCACTGTGCTTAGGTGGTATGTGTGTTCCACTGTGCTTAGATGGTAGGTGTGCTCCACTGTGCTTAGATGGTAGGTGTGCTCCACTGTGCTTAGATGGTAGGTGTGCTCCACTGTGCTTAGATGGTAGGTGTGCTCCACTGTGCTTAGAAGGTAGGTGTGCTCCACTGTGCTTAGATGGTAGGTGTGCTCCACTGTGCTTAGATGGTAGGTGTGCTCCACTGTGCTTAGATGGTAGGTGTGCTCCACTGTGCTTAGAAGGTAGGTGTGCTCCACTGTGCTTAGGTGGTAGGTGTGCTCCACTGTGCTTAGGTGGTAGGTGTGCTCCACTGTGCTTAGATGGTATGTGTGTTCCACTGTGCTTAGATGGTAGGTGTGCTCCACTGTGGTTAGATGGTAGGTGTGCTCCACTGTGCTTAGATGGTATGTGTGCTCCACTGTGCTTAGATGGTATGTGTGCTCCACTGTGCTTAGATGGTAGGTGTGCTCCTCAGTGCTTAGATGGTAGGTGTCCTCCACTGTGCTTAGATGGTAGGTGTGCTCCACTGTGCTTAGATGGTAGGTGTGCTCCACTGTGCTTAGGTGGTAGGTGTGCTCCACTGTGCTTAGGTGGTAGGTGTGCTCCACTGTGCTTAGATGGTAGGTGTGCTCCACTGTGCTTAGGTGGTAGGTGTGCTCCACTGTGCTTAGGTGGTATGTGTGTTCCACTGTGCTTAGATGGTAGGTGTGCTCCACTGTGCTTAGATGGTAGGTGTGCTCCACTGTGCTTAGATGGTAGGTGTGCTCCACTGTGCTTAGATGGTAGGTGTGCTCCACTGTGCTTAGAAGGTAGGTGTGCTCCACTGTGCTTAGGTGGTAGGTGTGCTCCACTGTGCTTAGGTGGTATGTGTGTTCCACTGTGCTTAGATGGTAGGTGTGCTCCACTGTGCTTAGATGGTAGGTGTGCTCCACTGTGCTTAGGTGGTAGGTGTGCTCCACTGTGCTTAGATGGTATGTGTGCTCCACTGTGGTTAGATGGTATGTGTGCTCCACTGTGCTTAGGTGGTAGGTGTGCTCCACTGTTCTTAGATGGTAGGTGTGTTCCACTGTGCTTAGGTGGTAGGTGTGCTCCACTGTGCTTAGGTGGTAGGTGTGCTCCACTGTGCTTAGGTGGTAGGTGTGCTCCACTGTGCTTAGGTGGTAGGTGTGCTCCACTGTGCTTAGATGGTAGGTGTGCTCCACTGTGCTTAGATGGTAGGTGTGTTCCACTGTGCTTAGATGGTAGGTGTGCTCCACTGTGCTTAGATGGTAGGTGTGCTCCACTGTGCTTAGATGGTAGGTGTGCTCCACTGTGCTTAGATGGTATGTGTGCTCCACTGTGCTTAGAAGGTAGGTGTGCTCCACTGTGCTTAGGTGGTAGGTGTGCTCCACTGTGCTTAGGTGGTATGTGTGTTCCACTGTGCTTAGATGGTAGGTGTGCTCCACTGTGGTTAGATGGTAGGTGTGCTCCACTGTGGTTAGATGGTATGTGTGCTCCACTGTGCTTAGGTGGTAGGTGTGCTCCACTGTGCTTAGATGGTAGGTGTGCTCCACTGTGCTTAGGTGGTAGGTGTGCTCCACTGTTCTTAGATGGTAGGTGTGTTCCACTGTGCTTAGGTGGTATGTGTGCTCCACTGTGCTTAGATGGTAGGTGTGCTCCACTGTGCTTAGGTGGTAGGTGTGCTCCACTGTGCTTAGATGGTAGGTGTGTTCCTCAGTGCTTAGAAGGTAGGTGTGCTCCACTGTGCCCAGCTAAAATCCCATGCCAACTGTGAAGAGAGGCCATAGAGAATAATAGTCTAACCCACAACCTTTCTAAGATTCGGTGTGGAAGTCATTTCTTCAGATACGGCCCCTCAGTCTTCACCACCTAGTGGAGATCAGTCATCAGCCCATTTTCCAACTCAACCTGCTTCTCTGACTTTAGAAGGAATTTGTTTTGTGTTATCTTGGATTCATTCCCAGCTTATTTCTTCACATCATCTTCCATTTTAAAAAGGATTTTAAGCCGGGCGGTGGTGGCGCACGCATTTAATCCCAGCACTCAGGAGGCAGAGGCAGGCAGATCTCTGTGAGTTCGCGGCCAGCCTGGGCTACAGTGAGTTCCAGGAAAGGCTCCAAAACTACACAGAGAAACCCTGTCTCAAAAAACCAAAAAAAAAAAAAAAAAAAAGGGGGGATTTTACTAACCATTCTTAATCCTGCCATAATTTCTTCTCTCTTTTTTATGAGGAAAAATATTCTCTCCTTCTCTTTTCTGGTGTGTGTGTGTGTGTGTGTGTGTGTGTGTGTGTGTGTGTGTGTGTGTCCGTCTGTCCACCCATCCATCCAACTGTCTCAGTTCTGTTGACTTCCTGCTGTTTTCCGTCTGGTACAGACTGTAGTCTTCCAAGGTGACATGACATAAAAACACTACAGTTAGGTTTTCTTGAGTAAGTATGTCCCCCTTTTCCAGTGTCTCACAGTGAGGTCCTTGGCCTTTCTTAGTTCTTTTCTGTTTTCTTAGACTTCCTGCCCTAGACGTACAATAGCCTTCCCTGCTCCTCAGTGAAGTTAGAACTTCTCTCCCATGAAGTTCTTTAGTGTGCGCTAGGATGACTGTCTGGGACTGTTGTTGAGCCCCAGTTGAGTCTCTCCTGAGTTACCACATGTTTTCAGTCTCTGGTGTTGCTGCTTTGATATTACTGTGTAATTAAGCATTCTCGCTCATTAATTCTTTAACGCTGCTATCTTTTCTGATGCTTGCATGCTCAAGTCTATTCTCATTTAACTTATCAAAGATAGCCAAGTGATGCCATCATCTTGGTTATTTTGAGTGCTTCCCAAACATAATTTTGATAGCATTTTTCTAGTATAGAATGGCTTCCAAATACTTTTTTCAAAAATGTGTTAGTGCAGGATGTGTGCATATGTGGGACACGCCATGTTGAGGGTGGAGGTCAGAGGACACCTTAGACATCATTTCTTCCCTGCCACCATGTAGGTTCTGGGCATAGAACTCAGTCATCAGGCTTGGTGCCAGGAATCTTACCTCACTGAGCCATCTTGATGATCCATGGGGTTATTGGAGTGTAACGAGTTCAGGAGAGAAATAGTGAATGAAGAATAGTCCCTTTCAGTTTTACAAGGACAGGACTCGGCCTCATCATCAGACTTGAGTGTACCTACAACATGCATACTCTACTAGCCTGAATGTATATGAGTCTGTGCTCGGGTTTCTATTAAAATATCCCTTTAGCTATTTTTAAATAATTCCCTTCCTTAAATATACTCCTGGCCTTTGTTGACTTTCCTTTTCTGGTCATTATTGTCAACCTGCTGCTGATTGTCATCTCTCATCCAAGTGGACATTCCTCCACATCAGTAGAAGACAGAATCCACTCTGCACATTCATGTACTTTTGAAGCCGTTGTCTAAGAAAAAGTTTATGAGATTCTATTGGCTAAAGCTGTCACTGCTGTGGTTAGAGGGCTTTTTGGTCATCTGTACCTGAAGACAAGAAGCTTGAACTTAGAGCATCTGTAGAGATGAGTCCTTTATTGGCTGATTCTAGTGCATAAAGTACAAAGTCATGACCACTAGAACTGGAAAGTGGAATAGTAGTTGGAGGCTTGTGACTTGGTGATTGGCCATATTAAGTCTGTTGTAAGTTAAGGAGAACGTGTCTCCTTTTCCGTTAGAATTTCACTTGGCACCAGTGGGACAGCCACTAAGCTTTTTCATTTATGATGGGTTATCTTTGCTGTCGTTGGCAAGAACACTTACTGTGTGCATGACTGAACACAAATATTGAAGAGGACAAAATCTGAGCTTTATCTAAGTCAATATTTTTATTTTCAACAGGTATTTTTGGACAGGCCTTAAAGTTAATTTGAAAGTACAGTGTGTTGCATGGAATTGTGTTCTAATCTTAGATTCGAGACTTGGGATGTTTGTGATTCTGAGTATCTGTACCCTGGGGAAGTGTTTATCTGTTTCCAGGAAACGAAGAGGTGGAATTTGAGCAAGTGTTTACACTCAGAGCACAGTCTTGTGTCAGGTGTATGTTAGACCCTGACTGTGAGGAAAGTGGACAGATTTGACCTTTTCCCCTGTGTTTCAAGAGGTCATGGCCTGGTTACTGCTGTAAGAGACTTGTAGACATTAAAATTCAGTGTAAGTGCTGGAGGAGATCTGTGTGGTAAGCTCTGTGATACCTTGGGAGGTTGTCCCAAGGTGACCTGTCTAGAGCCCCAGTTACACATCTGACATCCCCTTGACAGAAGATTCCTTACACCCGTGACTGGAGCACAGTGGCTTCTTTAAAAGAGGGAGGCAACTTGGTTCTTGCTCTGGCTGCTGGATGATGCATTCTTCTCAAGAAGGTGTTTTCGTGGAGCCCGTATATTGCTCATTCTGGATTTTAATTCTTAGCTGTCTGCAACCTGCAGCATTCAGTCAAACACTTAAGTAGGGAAGGACTCTCTGTATTCATTTTAAGCTTTGCTGTTTTAACTTTAAAATCTTCCTAAACCTCAGTTTCCAGGCTTGTACAAGTTCACATGCATACCTCACTTCTGCACAGCTGTATGTCCGTAAAACATTCATCGCCTGCATGAAGCAGCAGCAGAAATATGTGAATGTGTATATATACACGGTCATTCCAGATGCCACCTACAAAGGCAAAGCAAGGTGGTTTTGGTTGCCTAGTCTGTTCTTGTTTGCTTCATTGTAGCTTGGTAATACTTTGTTTGAGCTTTTTTTCTTTTTACAAGCGGATTTTTTACAGATACTAATTACAATAACCACAGCCACAAATGAGACTTGTAGCTGTCCTATGGAAAAATTCCCAGAAAGACACTTCAATAATAAGATCAGGACTACAGACTTACATCTTGTATTGTTGAAAGTGCCACCGTGCCTTTTTTTAAGAGTACATAGCAATACAGATTTATTTGGGGCTTGGGGCTTTTCTTCTTAAAGTAGTGTATGCTAGTTTATGGTGAGTGCTGGACTGCTGTGCTAACTGCTCTGCTTCATGCCATCAGGATCTACAACTAGAGTACGGACAAGGACACCAAAGCAGTTACTTCTTAGGTGGAAACAAGTAAGTAAGTTCTTTGAAAATTTAAATGCAAAGTAATTGTCTTTGATGTTATATTTCCTATTTCATATTTAATTAAGGTAGTAAATTGCGTTGAGCTGGTAGATGTTGGGCGGTGAGCTCTTGACTTTCCCACAGTCCTCTGCCGGCCATGTAGAGTCCATAACTATCATCTGTTAACCTCACCTGCAGACCTCTCTTGTTACAGTGTCCTCCAGCTGTGCTGAATCTGCACCTCAGCAGCTGATTTCTTTCTAAACTTGCTTCGTGCATCTCCCCAATGCTCTGGCCTCTGGAAGCAGCCAAATTATTCACACTGCTTAGAAATCGTCATCTTAAATTTAGTGATAGTCTTATAAAGAATACTAGTAATAAAAAATAGAGATGAACTCCTAAAAGTTATTTCATGTGAGAGGAAAATTCAGCAGCTAGTAATGCCTACTCTGAGCCGGGCGCTGTCTAGTGCTGAAAGCACTACCTTGACCGTTGACAGACTTGTACAAGTTCATCCCAGGCCAGAGTTTAGAACCCAAGGTCAAGACTGCCCTTCTACCTTCTTATTTCCCGACTTCAGATAGGAATTCTCACTCTATAAGCCAGTTTGTGAGGGAGTATTTAAATTACCAGAGTATTCTGGGGATGAACATACATATTAAATTAGAACTTAAAATTTGAATCTTGATCACACTAGAGAACTGAGACATCTGTTCCCATACTTTAAGTCAAGCAGTTGAGAAATAATGATTAATGCCAGATACCTTAGTTTAACGGAGAGTACTGAAAACCATGTCTTTCTCCTTTTCTATGATCTCAACACTTCATTTTTTTCCTACCTCAATACACTTTCCAGTTCAAAGAAAAGGAAGGCTTTAAATGAAAAGCTAAAGTATGCTAAGTTCATTTAATGTGGATTTTGATTAAATATAAAATATTAGGAATTTATCATTATTCATTAGCCTCTGTATTTCTTCTTCTTTTGTCTTTTGGTTGTTTGTTTATTCATACATATATTTTGAGATAAAGTCTCACTTTGTAGTCTTGGCTGTCCTCAGACTTGCAGAGATCCTCTGCCTCTGCCTTGCCTCTGCCTCCTGAGTACTGGCATTAAAGGTATGCACCATCCAGTAGCCTCTGTCTTTCTTAAAATGGAAGATAAGTATAAAATTCCCTTGGTAGAAAATGTAGTTTGACTAAATAGTAATTTACCTATGTTACTACCTAAATGTAGTTTGACCTAAACAGTAATTGCTATCCTAAGTTGTCCTGGTTCTAGTGGATAGCAATGAATAGATTGTGTGTCATTGTGGGGTAGTGAATTTAAAAAGTTAATTAAATGTCTTTTCTAATGATGATGTCATTGGTTGTAAGGACCGGATACATGTACCTAATGAGACTGAATAGTTTGACTATATATCACTTACCCTTTCATTTAAAATTAATGTGCTCACAAAATGCAAAATAATATAGCCATAAATGTTTTTCCAAATTTCCTAGCTCCCATTGTCTGATTTTTTTTTTTTATTATTGTTGGACATCTTAGTGTGTATAGCTACTTTGGCTAGGTAAAATGTTAATAATTTGCCCACCCTTCATTTTTTAATGAATTGGATCCCTGCTTAAGGAACTGTATTCTCTATAACGAGTCATTGGCAAGGTAGGTTGGCCAGAGGTCTCAGCCCTGCTGTGTCTGGTATGGAGGTGTGTCCGTTCCTGTGACGTGAGCACGGCTGTAGCACTTCCCTTACTGTGTGCCATGTCTGCTCTATTGTTGCTGCTGGCAGTGCTTTAAAAGTCAGCTCTCTCAAAGGGCATCAGGGAGACAGAGCCCCTCGATGGGTCTCCGCCTAGTCCAGATCCCTCAGGAATGGTCCAGTTAGGTTTGGTACACGGACTTTGCTTTCAGCAACATTAGGCATGTTCTTGAACTTCAGTACAGCTGACACCCCTTCTTTTGAATTCTGGTATAATTGGGGTCAGTTTTTCTGAGCTTTTTAAAATTTTTTTTAATTGAAGCATTTATTTTTTAAAAGAAAAGCAAACTGTGTCTGGGAGCATAGAGCATAGTTGGAAAGATATAGTTGTAAAGTCCCTGGATAGCAGTAGAGTATGGGTCAGACCCTAGTTCCCCAGAGCTGACCACTCTGGTAGCCAAGGCTATGCCCAGCCTGCATTGGCTTTTCCTGTGGGCATTTGACTACCATTGTCTCTAGGAAAGTGAGGATTATAATAGTACCTGCCTCTCCGCTAAGGGAGAAATAGATAATGTGATGGACTCTTCGTTCCCGTGGGGCTTACTAGGCACTTACTGTCTTTAAGTGTAAGTAGCTACTGAGTAACTGTCGGTTACACTAGGAAGCAGGTGAAACTCCTCTTCAGTTTTAGAGAAATACCAGTCTCTTGGTTTTAGATACAGTCAGGGAAGTGCATACACAGGTGGCTTTGAGTCAGCCTGGCAGTTGTAAGACTGATAACATGCCGCATGGCCCTTTGCTAATCCAGATGTGCTGAATGCTTGGTGGCGTTTCAGACTTTTCCCACCACAGTTTCCTGCCTTGTCACTTAAGTCTGCGCTCATTTGTTGCTCCAATTTAGACTTTTTTTTTTTCATCTAATTTTCCATCATTTCAATAGTGGTTCAGTTCTATCAGCAAAAATCCCTTACTAGCCAAGTTCAAACGGCTTTGTTTTTGTGCATATAGAACCTGGTGGTGAATAATAACTCAGGGTCATGTGTTCCGGCGCCCTCAGCTATAGGTGCTGTACTGGTCACTCAGCAAACTGAGCTGTACCTCATTTTCTCTGTTGTGAGGCCACAAAAGTGGGCCACGTGTCCTTTCTGTGACTTTATGAACTGTACAGCTTGTCCATAGAAAGAGACATGGAGGTAAATGAGTGGAGATGATGTTGTTAGAGAACTTCCTATGTCAGACCTGGGCTGTCCCTTAGTTAGTAGGGTGCTTGCTGGCCGCCACAGCACCCTCAGAGCCTCCCCAGCACCACACACACACACAAAAATCAGAAATGGATGTGCTGGTCCATACCTATTACCCCAGCACTCAGGAAGTGGAGGCAGGAGGATCAGAAGTTCAAGGCTATCTTCTGCTACATAGCAAGTTTGAAGCCAGCCGTGGCTACAGTAATCATGCCCCCCTTCCCAAGCACACACACAAAGCCAGAATGGCATGTGCATCCCACTGGCCATGCTAACAGAAAGTAAAACTATATATAGACTATCTTCCTAATTACTTTCAAATCCTAATGCCTAAAAAAAATGCTGCCACATGCTCAGAAAAAATATTCTTTCCCGCTTGTTTGTTTATGAATGCCGGTTTGCTCTGTAGCCCAGGCTGGCGATAGGATTGCAGGCATTTGCTGCCACACCGGCTTCCTGTCTTCCTGGATGGTATGAAAGCCCACCACCGCCCAGAGAGACCAGGCCTAACTTGGGAAGGCTGCTATTCTCAAGTCTGTGGTCCAGGGTCCCGTTGCAGCATCACCATGCTGAGGACTTCCTGTTGCTAGTGTAGCATTTTAGTATGGAAAGTTAAGCAAAGGATTTTCCAAAAATATTGAATTATTTTAAAATAATAATATGTATTCATCTTTAATAAAACCCATGTTTTGCGCAGTTTTAAGCCCTCCCCTAAAGGACCAGCTCAAATGCTTCCTCTTTGCTCCTTCCTGGTAGCACTGTCCTGACCCCCATGTGACTGGACGGAGTAACCGCAGCCACACCTGCACAGCCCCGCTGGGCCCCGCTGGGCACTGCTGGGCCCTGCTGGGCACTGCAGGAACAGGCAGCCTTCTTAGGAAGAGAGCTGTTTTTCCTCTGACAAAGTACTAATAGTAAGGAATTGGCATTGCTTCCTCTCTTTTTCCATATTTCCTTCACACTACTGAAGACAGCTGAGTTTTCCTGTCTTCTACATGATTTAATCTGTTATAGCACATATCCGAGTAGTTTCTAGAAAAGAGCAGCAGACATAGTGTAGAAAAGTTACGTACTCTGCAGACAGTGGGACCTCGCAGACCCCTCCTGTGGGCGACAGCTTTCTCCAGGATCTAACCTGGGCGAGTGTTTCTCTAAGGGAGCCCTTGAGAACACGGGGTGCAGTGCTTGGGGGGGGGGGGCGTGTAAGGCAAGCCGCTAAGTGCTTGTCCGCATCCAGCTGTTGGCTGCTTCAATTCTCTTTTAGTGTAATTCCCATTTTACATCAAGTGAACGGAAATGTACCCATTCGAATTGAAGTACTTATCCAAGGCCGCGGCCTGCAGAGGTGACAGCGGGATTCAGCTTCAGGCCAGCTTTGCCCTCCTCCCTTGTCACACCGCCTCTAGCCAGAAGCTGCTGTTGCTTAGAGCTGGTCCTGGGAGAGCTTCACAATAACAGGCCGTTGAACTACCACACCTCGGCTTTTCTTTCTAGGGATGGTAGTACTTGGAGTGGTTTATTCCAGATTCATAACTGGTCATTTTGAAAACTTCTCAGGCTAGCCTGCTTAAAGTCCTAGATGGGTAAGATGGTTCTGCTCATGGTCCACAATAGACAGCTAACCATGCCTTCTGGGTTTCATGGTGTGAGGTCCAAGAACACTGAGGAACCACTTAGAAGGTTCAGGGAGAATGCATCTCTCCTAGTAATTGCAGCAGCCCGGAGAAGGCTGTGCTTCCTGAATTGCCTACGTTCAGGAGCACCCCAATTCTCTCACCTTCTGGAAAATTCAAGCCTTTTTAAAAACATCAGTCCTACTGGTAAAACCCTCAGAGCTGGTCTGACACAGCCTTAGCCTCACAAAAGTGTACATGTGTTTGCCTGTGCACCACCGGAGGGAGAGCAGGCCTCAGGTGAGCCAGTGTCCTCCGTGAAAGCAGGCTGCTGCCACGTTCATGTGTTCACAGCTCATGCACGCGTGCTTCCGCAGAAAGCCAACATGCTGAGTTCCGTGTCTGCCAGTGTGTGTCACCCTCTTTATTTTAAGGGAGAGAAAATACAACATCTGGTGTCAGGTGTAATATCCCAGGTAGAACTTGAGTCCTGGAAATCCGTGGCTCTGACCCTGCCATTGTCTTACCAGCTTTGTTGTGGCATTTCACGCCGAACTGTCTCCTGTTTGAATCAAGAATTTCAGTCGGTATTAGAATGTATTTCTTTATGTCCATTTAGGATACATTTTTAAGACATTAGCAATCGAAAATAGAGCTCTCGTTAAAACATAAGCTTTGTGGCACAGAAGTGGTCAGTGTGGCAGATGTATTCAGGAAACGTAGGGCAAACAGGGAACAGAAGTGACGTCCCTGATCCTTTCACTCACACTTCTTGTTTGTGTCTTTCAAGGAGTCTTCTAAAGTCTGTGGAAGAAGAATTACATCAGCGGTAACTACAGCTTTTCATTAAGCTTGATGTACTTCCTCATGTCGTAGATGAGCTCACTCGTTCCCCTTCTCTGTCACGTGTGGTTCGCCAGTTTTAGCTGTCAGTCTGTCCTGCAAAGATGCAGCCAGACAGCCCTTTGTCTCTGTAGCTGCCCTGGGGAGGTTCACAGTCTAACGAGCCGTCTGTTCTCTTTAGAGGACACGTGGCCCACCTAGAAGATGATGAAGAGGATGAAGATGGCTCTAGACAGTAGGTTCTTTCTGTTGCTCCTTTTGGTAAAAAGAACAGATCTCATTTGACCTGGGTCATAGTTCCAGGGCCTAAGAGTAAAGATAGTTTTAATATAAATAAAGTCTTGGGTTGTACCACAGCCTCTGTGCTGGGGTTTTTCTATTCCACTTGGATTAATGGACTTCATATTGGGCTAACAAAAATGCCTTATACTGGGTGGACTAGACAGAAACTTAATTCTCCCAGCTCTAGAGGCTAGGAAATTCAGGATCTAGGTGCTGGCCTAGTTGGTGTTTCCTCCATCTACTTGTGCACCTACAAACCCCAACCCTGGCTTTGAGACAGGGTCTCTTGGCCGGGTTGGCCGGGAATGTGTTATATACATGTGGATGACCTTGAACTCATTGTCAAGGTGTGTTCACACTGCCTTCCTTGATGTGTGCATGTGGTGGGGCAGAGGGCAATCATTCTCCCTGCTCTCCTGCCTGTCAAGACTGTAGCTTCAGTTAACCTCATCCACCTCCTAAAAGCCATGGCTTTATGTACGTCACGCTGAGGAGTCTCTCATCAGTTTGTGGATGTAGGGAGATAAAAGTCTGTACCACTAATTGAAGACATAGAACTGGGACAAATCCAGAATGCCTGTCAGACAGACCTCTGGGTATCCGTGTGGTGGGTTGTCTTGATTGGATTAGTTGATGTGAGAAGACCCCTCTTAAGTGTGGTAAGAGGACCCTGGACTATGTAAATTCTGATGTGGTTCATGCAGCCTTGCTTCTCTGCCATGACGGACCACACACTTGAACTATAGCTGGAATGAGCCCTTTGTCTGAATTGTATCACCACCGCAGGAGAGAAACCACCACATACGCTGCATTTTGTGCCCTTACCATTTCCCGGCCCAATTGCTACTTATGTCCTTATTTACCTTTTGATTGAAGTCAAATAAATTGTATCATCTTCCACCTTGGATCACTGTGGCATTTGAAACCAAGAAGATGCACATCTACCTGCCCACTTCTGAATGTTTCATTTAATAGAATTTGAACATTTTATAAAATATTTTAGAAATAGTATTTCTTCTGTATCTTTGAAAAATAATTGTGTTTAGTGATTCATTTGTCAAATGCAGAGTTCTGACTCTATGTTTTCTGTGTTTTTAGTTCAACCATGAAAGCAAAAGTCCCACCACCTCTGCCACCAAAGGTAGGCTGGCGCTCTCCCCTCTGCCCCGCACGCTGCTCTCCTCTCCTCCGCAAGAGCTCGCTGGCTCCGCTTTGGTGGCTTGCTTTTGTTTCTGGCCGCAAACAAAAACTAGGACTTGATGATTTTTATCTAAACATAATTTCACTCTCGTATTTTTAAAAATGACGATTTAACTGTTTATACTTTGAAATAATTTCTAGATTGGTATTAGTTCCACCTTGCTAGGAATCTTACATTTTCTTAAGATTTTTTTTTTCCTTAAAATCTGTAACCTACCATTAATTGATTGCTGAGAATGGACAAATGATAAAATACTGACACAGACATTTAATTTTCAGAAAATAATTGTAAATTAAAAATACAAAAACAGGGCAGCAGCTCTGGAGAACAATGTAATAACAACCCCTGCTTTCCCTGGCTCTGCTGGGATTGAACCTGGGCCCCCTTGCACATTAGGCAAGCACTCTGCACTGAGCTAACCCTTGGCCTAACAAAGTCATCTTGGATAATAAAGCAATCCCACCTTACAGGGTTTTCTTTCATTTCCTACATGTATGTAGCATATCTCCAGGCTTCTTAAGGCATAAAATGAGTGGGTTCAAATAGCAGTATGGTACATTCTTTCCTAGGTTTCTGTGTGTAACAAGTTTAATTACAAAGTAGGGTGTGTTGCAGTGTGAGTCGGAGCCGTTCCAGTCTTGGCTTCTCACAGTGTTTTGTTTTCACTGTATTACTGAGAACCCCTCAGTTCTCACGGATGAGAGGTGCTGTGCTTGCTTGTGGAGATTGCTTTGGTAGGCATCGTAAGGGCACCGTGGCAGCAAAGCACTGTCTTCACAAGAAGTTTCTCGGGCATCCTGTCTTATTGTGCTGGTATTCTCCAGTAGATGAGCATTTTAATAGCTGTCTTCTGTTGGTCCTAATCTGGAAGATTACACTTTCACATAAACATGCCAAGTTGACCAAGGGACAGTTTAGATTAACCTGACAAGTACTGATTAGCTTCAGTACTTAAAAGAGATGCAGTTAAGTTGGAGCGTAATCAGAAAGACAAGAATATTTTTACTCAGGAAGGCTTATGAGACACTAAGAGACGGAAAGAGAAACCTTCAGTTCGTAGCCCTCCTCCCACAGCTGCAAAACTCAGCACATGTTTATGTACATTTTTAGGATAACTTTTAAGTAATAAGATAGCCTGAATCTTAAATACCCTTGACACTCCTCTAGTGAACACAGTTTGAAAGTCTTTGATATGTAATAATAGTTACTAAAGGAAAGTAATCGTGTATTAATCACTGGTTTCCTTTTCTGTGTTCTTTCAGCCCAAGTCCATCTTCATACCGCAGGATACACATTCTGCTGAGGATGGTAATCAAGGAACAATCAAGAGATGTCCCTCCTCAGGGAGCCCAGCAAAGCCATCCCACGTTCCACCTAGGCCACCTCCCCCCAGATTACCCCCACAGAAGCCTGCTGCTTTAGGTGAGGGGGGGGGCAGACTCCAGTCTGTTACTGGTGTTTGTTTCCAAAGAAGTGAAAGACTGTCCAAGAGGTGATGGACATTCCTTTGTGGGGAGAAGGCAAGAGCAGTGGCTGTTAACTTCTTTTCAGCCTTCCGCTTCCGGGTACAAAGTGCAGTCAATGACAGGATCCCTTGTGAACCAGCCCGGACATTGACCCCATCCTTGGCTATGTTCATGTTGTGTGAGTGTCTGCCTGGTGCCAGTAGAGGCCAGAAGAGTGTATCCGTTCCCGGGGAACTGGAGTTAGACTGTTGTGAGCCACCAGAGAGGTGCTGAGCCGTGAACCTGGGTCCTTGGCAGCACCAGCAGACGCTCTAGCCACCAAGCCGTCTCTACTGCTCCACGCCATTAGCATTCCCTGTCCGCTTCATCGCTTCATCCTTAGCACGGCGTCTAAGTCAAAGTCAAGCTTTGCAGAACCAAGGAAACATGTTTGGGTGTAGCCTCCTTCCATCTTAGGAAAGATGAAGGTGTTTTTCTTTGACTCCTTCATTTTAATCCCTTTTAGAAAAATAATGGGTACCTATAGGTGCTGTCTATAAATTAGCACTAGAAGGCACTGTTTCATCACCGTGAAGGTTCCTCTGGAGAACAGAGGAGCCTTTTAAGAGAGCAGTGACCATTTCTTGTTAACTATGTGTAGTATGAATTGTCCGTTCATTGAAAGTAATTATGAATTTACTATTTTCCTCTTTTTAATGAAAATAAATATTTACTCAGATACAAGCTGAATCTAAATTTACCTGATATGCAGAAAGAGGTTTGACTGGAAGAACATGTATAACACTCCAGGGATGAGTGTTCTGAATGGGAGATCTCAAGTGCAGAATAAATCTTTCTATCTCATAATTGTCCTAATTGAAATCTTTCATTAAAGAGTGTCCTTTCTCAACATATCTTATTGAAGGAAATGGAGTGAGCTCCTTCCAGCTAAATGGAGAACGAGACGGGTCACTGTGTCAGCAACAGAGCGAGCATAGAGGCACAGACCTTCCCAGAAAAGAGAAGAAGGATGTACCTGTAAGTGTTGACGCTTGTACACTCACACTTGTGTGCTTTCTCACTATATAGCAAGGGCTGGAACCATAGCAACTGTGTATTCCATAATTACTAGATTGATATTTTAGTCTGTTGACTATTGTGATATTATTTTATTTAAATCATGAAGGTACCGTTGTAAAGGTAAACTGACATAACCTCCTTGTTTAAACTTAGATCCACTTTTTAAGATTTTTTTTTTAATTGATTGTATACAGTGTTCTGCCTGCATGTATCCCTGCAGGCCAGAAGAGGGCAGCCAGATCTCATTACAGATGGCTGTGAGCCACCATGTGGTTGCTGGGACTTGAACTCAGGACCTCTGGAAGAGCAGTCAGTGCTCTTAACCACTGAGCCATCTCTCCAGCCCCTAGATCCACTTTTATTTAGCACATTATAAATCATGATCTTTATGTAAGTCTAACCCAGTGGTTCTCAACCTTCCTAAAGCTGAGACCCTTTAATACAGTCCCTCATGTTGTGCTGACCCCCCAAGCATGAAATCATTTTCGTTGCTACTTCATAACTGTCATTTTGCTACTGTTAAGAATTGTAATGTAAACATCTGTGTTTTCTGATGGTCTTAGGCGACCCCTGTGAAGAGGTCACTCAACCCCAAGGCATCATCACGACACTCAGGTTGAGAACAGCTAGTCTAACCCCTCACTCTGGGATCGTTCACCAAGAGTTGGTGATCCTCCGTGATAAGAAGTGATTCTTTAGACTCTAGCCTTTGTTGGTAGAGTACCTGTCCTGTGAGAGGTCCTGAGTTTGATGACCGGCAGTGCAGAAAATAAGCACTGGCCAGAAAGCTATTATATGTCTAAGTATATGCAGTTACCTAGAGAAAGGGTGCACACCAAACCGGTGGGGGGGTGGGAGGGCAGGAAGTAACTTTGGAAAGACTATGGGAAAATTAAAGATAGCTATTTTATGATGATATTACACTTGTGTATTTTATTCAAAGACATGAGCTTGAAATACAGTATTTTCTTGCCAAATAGCAGCAAACATAATAATAATGATAATGATAATAATAATAATACATGTTCCTTTGCTAGAAGCCAATTAGTAATGGTCTCCCCCCAACACCTAAAGTGCATGTAAGTACTAAGTATCAAATAATTGATTTTCAAACTAGACACAGTGGGAATTGTTTTGGTATATACCTTTGATTGTGTCTGCCTGCTCCCTACCCATATCCCCAGCACTGATGTTACAAGCAGGAACTATAACAATCACACTCAACTGTTCTTTTTTCATTTAAAAAGAAAATTTTATATTTGTGTATATGTGCATGCGTGTGTGTGTGTGTGTGTGTGTGTGTGTGTGTGTGTGTGTTTTCACATATGCACATGTGTGCTTCTGCCATAGCTTCCTGGATTGAGTGTTCTTCCACTGTGTAGGATCCGGGGATAAGACTCAGGTCAGGCTTAGAGGCAGGAGCCTTTCCTTGTGGACGCTTCCTGCCTGTCCTCACATTGATCCTCTCATGAGTCTGTTTATTTTGAATTTGGAGCATGTGTGTGGATTTAAATCAACCCTGCATTTTAGTTTACAATATGAAATTCAATGATGACTTTTTTTTTAATCTTTTTTTCTTTTTCTGAGACAGGGTTTCTCTGTGTATCCCCTGGCTGTCCTAGAACTCACTCTGTAGACCAGGCTGGCCTCAAACTCACAGAGATCCACCTGCCTCTGCCTCCTGAGTGCTGGGATTAAAGGTGTGCTCCACCATGCCTAGCCTCAGTGATTTTTTTTGGTCAAGAAACCAAATGAACATTTTTTGTGTGTGGAGATTATTTTCTTATTTAAGAATATTATGTTGTTTTGGTAGGAAATTCTGATTCTTACTGGCAAATTATTTATTACACAGAGTTAGTTATTGATGCTGATTTGTTTATTATGAAATGATAAAAGAAATGAAATATGATATTTTTTTTCTTTAGCAAAATTGTTGTCATACCAGGAAACTTTGTGTAATACTATCAAAAAGTTTGTTGTGGATGACCAGAACAAATGATCTACTCTCTAAAAAGTCGGATGGAGAGTGACTTGACACATTTGTTTCTGTAAATGTGAGGTTGATGTTAGTGTGAGTGTGTTCTCTGTAGCTTCCCATATTAAAACAAAATAGCTGTGCCTCATGTGTGATGTTGCTGTCCTGTTGATGAGCCCTTATTTTTCCAGATGGGAGCATGTTTTTCAAAGGTTTTCAATGGCTGCCCCCTGAAAATCCACTGTGCCACATCCTGGATAAACCCAGACACGAGAGGTAGTGCCCCAGTTCCTTCCGTTCCTCAGTGTCCTTCCCGAGCTCTGAACGAGTTCCATGTTAACTCCTTTCCTGGGTGTCTTTCTCTGAGAGTTTTGCCGTGTGTGTAGACTTAAGGTAGATGTATTTGTCTGTACTGCTGTCGTGGTCTGAGGTGGCGGGTGGCTCCCTGGGGTTGCTTGGTGGTCACAGCGCCGGGCCTCCCTGACTTCCTGCAGGGGTGTTTCTCTCTCTCTCTCTCCTGCCCAGTGTGTGTTTTCACAGAGCCACCCCTGAAGTGACTTAGACTCTACCTCCCCAGAGGCTAGTGACCGCTTTAGAGGGGTCGGATTCAGAGGAATGAGGGTCTAAGTCAAGGACGTGGTGTTGTTTCTGCATCCCTGCATCCCAACAGCTCCCGTTAACTATGTAGAATACCCATAGCGTCACTGTGAACATCCTTACACGCACGTGCGTAAGAAGACTCCAAGATGAGTTTTCTCACTGGACACTCAGATCTGTTACTTCACAGGGAGCTGGTGCTAGAGCACTTTGGTTTAACCCCCTGCTGTCTGACCACAGGTCTCATGTCAGTACCAGGTCTAAAGGCTGCACAGTTTAGGGGGTTCTCATGTGTTCTAGGTTATTAGAATACTTCTGCTCAGCCCAGAGAAGGTCATAATGTATTCCTTTTACTATCTTAAAAACAGATAGGACATTGGGTAAGGTTCTCTTATCTCCCAAAACAGCAGTTCTCAACCTGTGGGTCACGACCCCCTTGGGGGTCACATATCAGATTACGATTTATAACAGCAGCAAAATAACAGTTATAGAGTGGTAACAAACTGATTTTATGTCAGCACAACATGAGGGCTGCATTAAATGGTCGCAGTGTTAGGAAGGTTGAGAACCACCGCTCTACCTTCAGGTTTGGGTTAAATTTTTATCAGGCAATGATCAGAACATGGGTTGCATTTGTCTTTCAACCAAGTCTTTAGCCCAAGCTGACTTCAAACCTCCCATCTAGTCAGGGATGACCACGAACTTGTACTGCACTTGTCTCTGCCCCCTTCAGTGATTGCACACCTTTGCCACCGTGTCCAGTTTGTGAGGTGCGGGACCAAGCCCATGCACTCTATCCACTGAGCTACATCCTCAGCATCTTTTTCATTTTGTTTTGTTTCCTCTGCCTTCCCAGTTCAGATCCTGTGTTTTTATGTTAGGGGTTACAGAAATAGACAAAAAAAAAAAAAAGTAGTCTCTTGTCTCAGTCACCATCCTGTCGCTGTGAAGAGACAGCAGCTCTTTTGAGAGGAAGCACTTCACTTGGAACTTGGTTGTGATTTCAGAGCTTTAGTCCGTTATCAGCGTGGTGGGGAGTGTGACAGCAGGGATGGCAGTGGAGCAGTTGCTGAGAGCTACATCCTGCTCCATGGGCCAAGAGAGAGCCCGGCCTGGGCTTTGGAAACCTCAAAGCCCACCTCCCAGTGACACGCTTCCTCCAAGGCCACAGCTCCTAATCCTTTCAAACAGCTCTACTCCCTGGTGCCTGAGGGGCCATGCCTACTCACACCACCACATCTGCAGAAACCATTTTTAATCTGCTTTAGTTCTGGTTTTCTCTGTCATTAGCACATGGTCCTCTCCTTAGGGAACTTTAGAAAAAGTAGCTGCAGACTCCGCCAGTCAGTCCCACCCTCTGGGTGGGTGAGTGATGAGTCTACCAGGCCGTCTTCAAGTCCCCTGCTGTAGCGTCTCTCTCACTGTCCTGAGACTAACTTTATATATAACTTAGCTTATGAGTGTCTCATTTCTTCTTCATATTAAAACGTTTAAAATCATAGTATTTTCAGAGGTAACACATATTGACTGAATTTTAGATGATAAACACCTTTCTGAAGTATGTTGTGTATTGAAGTCAGCTAATGACGTGTCTCTGTTGTCTCAGATCAGTACTTGATATTTGGTGCTGAAGAGGGCATTTATACCCTTAATCTCAATGAACTTCACGAGACGTCAATGGAGCAGGTGGGCTGTCTTCTGTATTCCTTCTTGTTAGTTAAGTTAGAAATAAGTTTAACTTGTGAACTGTCATTTTTTTATTCATAAAACATTCAAGGAGCATTTGTTTGCCACATGCTGAAGACAGCCGGGGCTTGGTTCTTGCCCTTGGGAAGCTGGCAGTCCTAGTGAAAGACAGATTCCAGCACTCACACTTTGCCATCACTCTAGAAATCAGCACAGGCTAGAGGCCACAGGTGAATGTCACCAGCACCTCCTGGGAGAGGTGGAAAGATGTGTTTGGGTAGACCTTAAGTGACAAAGACGTGGAGCTGTGAAGCAGTGTGAGGAGTGAGCAAACAGCTGGGAGTCTAGAACAGTAACAATACATTGTCAAACCCCAGAGCTTTGTGTACCCAGCCAGTGGGCAGACCTGTGCTTTGGAAATGCCTGTTTGTGATATAGTGGGAGACAATGAGCCTGTGATCAGAAGATGAAGACATGTTCAGTCTGGGCAGAGGGCTGGGGGGATGGTTCAGTGGTTAAGAGCACTTGCTACACAGACTCCCATGGCTAGCCTGGGCTACATGTACACTAGATTTCACATCCTTAACTACCCACCACATTGCCCCTTATACTTCACTAGAGAAGTCTTTGGCCTGGAGAAAGACAGAAGAATTAGAATTGGCACATCAAATGTCAAGTTCCATAGGACCCCAGGAGAGGTCCCTGTCACAACAGCACACGACAGTGCGGTTTTCAGAGACGGGAAGATGAGAGAGACGAGGACATCAGCCTCACACACCGGGTTCGAGTGCCCATGACATTCTCCTTTAGTAATGTGAATTCACTACAAATAAAATGGAGAAAAACCTGTGAAAAATAACAAGCTATTCAAAAGTAAACATTGCCCTCTTTTCTCAACATTTTCTTTTCTTTTTTGAGGTACTGGGACCAAACTCCCAAGGGTTTGCACATCCTAGGCAAGGCTTCACCACTGAGCTATATCCCCAGCCCTCCTCAACCTTTTTAATTTTTTTAAAAAATTTTATGAGTATGGGTGTCTTAACCTGCATGTATGTATATCTGTGTACCATGTGTGTGCCTGGGCCCTGCAGGCCAAAAGAGGATATTGGATCCCCTAGAACTGGAGTTATAGATGGTCTGAGCTGCCATGTGATAGCTGAGAATATAGCCCAGGTCCTCCACAGAAGCAGGCAGTGTTCTTAACCACTGAGCCATCTCTCCAGCCTCACATGCTCCATCTTCCAGATAAGAGTGCAAAGACCAGCCAGGCAGTGGTGGCACAGGCCTTTAATCCCAGCACTCGGGAGGCAGAGGCAGGCGGATCTCTGTTGAGTTTGAGGCCAGCCTGGTCTACAGAGAGAGTTTTGTGACAACCAGAGCTACACAGAGAAACCCTGTCTTGGGGGAAAAATAATACAAAAACTAAACTAAGTTTACTGAAGTCACATACTTTTTGATAGAAAGTATGATTCTAGGCAAAATATTGACCCTGCCCTTCTTAACCACTGCATTCTTTCATTAAACTGATTTCTTTGCCCAGAACCTAACTTGCTAAAGCAGGTGTTGATCATCTGGAAAACCCTTTTTTAGGTGGTTAAAAAAAAAAAAAATCCAAAATGAAGCTCAATTCTTGACTAAAACTAGGTGTAAATGCCAGTCTGCTGCCCCATGCCAAAACCGTGAAGGCACTTGTGTTCTATCCTCACATTCCTATGTGGTTGTATTGGTTTAGAGAGCACAGGCCTATGTTTGGCACTTAGGAAGTGTTTCTCAGTATTTATTTGTGTGAAAATTGCCATAGGTCAGCACTGATTGGATAAAGTCAGATTCCTGCTGCTGAGACAGTTCTCCCAGATCTAGAATAAGTCACCCCTTCTCTCCACCTCATTGGAGCCAGTAAACACCCACTTGGCTTACAATGTGTTAATGAAACAAAGTAGAAAACAGGTGTTGAAACTGGAATTTAAGACATAGTTAGCTATTGGTACATGGTCTATATTTTTTATGTTTGGTTGGAGGAAGAGTATTTCATGAATGCACTTCCCAAATAAGTGAGATGCAAGCCTTCCAGTTCATTGTTTATTCAGATTATATTAGTAAGGGTTTTACTTTGTTTCTCCCTTCTATTATTACATTTTATTATGACTTGGTGCTCTAATATAGTAGTGTCCTTAGAGCCTTGATGTAGTTTTGTTTTATTTTTCAAGACATGGTTTCTGTGTAGCTTTGGAGCCTGTCCTGGAACTCGCTTTGTAGACCAGGCTGGTCTCGAACTCACAGAGATCCACCTGCCTCTTCCTCCCGAGTGCTGGGATTACAGGCATGCGCCACCACCGCCTGGCATGAGCCTTGATGTATTTTATCATCTCTCCATTCTTCCTATCCCCTACCCTCATCCCAGACCTGTAGGAATTGCCAGAGCAAGCCCAGCCAACAAGCTTGTAATCATGTATGTAATCAGGTACTCAGCAGGTCTGGTTAGGGATTGAGTGTTTGGCCCACTTCAGAACTGCTTTGGGAGGTGTGGATGAGGTCCGAGAACTAGCATGTCTAACATAGGCCCAGGTCATGCTGATGGTACTGGTCCAGCAGCCACTGAGCAGACCGCTCATGCTTGTTAATGAAAGGTCTCCATGAGACCAGCCGTTTTTTGCCTTTCAAGTATATTGATTCGCTTTTCTTTGCCCCAGTACTCAAATGTCACCAAGTTTTTCATCATGGTCCCTTGTAGCCTTTCTCTCTACAAACCTAGGTTTCAGTGTCTCTTCTTCTACATTATGTTCTTTTTTTCTGCATTATGTTTGCGCATGTACTTGATAAGTACATTTTAAGAATAGTTCACAGGCTAGGCAATGGTGGCGCACGCCTTTAATCCGAGCACTCAGGAGGCAGAGCCAGGCAGATCTCTGTGAGTTCAAGACCAGCCTGGACTACCAAGTGAGTTCCAGGAAAGGCACCAAAGCTACACAGAGAAACCTTGTCTCGGAAAAAAAAAAAAAAAAAAAAAGAATAGTTCACAGGAGAGACTTAATCATTTAACCCAAAACCAAAAGAAAGGAATAGATGTTACTTAAAATGTTTTTATGTTTTTATTCTCTGTGGGGTTACGTAGCCCCTCATTACAGGGTGACAAGTTAATCATGCTATGTTCAAACTTAGATTATGTTGGCAGTTTGCTTCCTTTGATGTAGTTGTGAATGTGCATTTTAAATACTGAAGAGCGGGGGCTGGAGAGATGGCTCAACAGTTAAGAGCACTGGCTGCTCTTCCAGAGGTCCTGAGTTCAATTCCCAGCACCCACATGGTGGCTCACAACCACCTGTAATGAGATCTGGCATCCTCTTCTGGCCTGCCAGCATACATGCAGGCAGAACACTGTATACATAATAAATAAATAAATCTTAAAAAAAAAAAAAAGTTTTTAAAAATAAAATAAATACTGAAGAGCTGGCCTCTTGGCATTCAGCTTGCATAGTGCTGTGTACACATGTGCGTGGCTATTGTGTGTTAACCTCTAAACTTGGTGTGTTGTTCGGCAGCTCTTCCCCCGCAGGTGTACGTGGTTATACGTGATGAACAATTGCTTACTGTCCATATCTGGTGAGTGTCGCCCTTTCCCACCTTAGCCATGCTCGGTGCTTGTTATCTCCTCTTATGCGCTGCTTGTTTCTCCGCAGGTAAAGCTTCTCAGCTCTATTCCCATAATTTACCAGGGCTTTTTGATTATGCAAGACAGATGCAAAAGTTACCCGTATCGATTCCAGCACACAAGCTCCCCGACAGAATACTGCCCAGGTAACCGCTGAGTTGTTTCTAGCCGTAGAGATCACTCACTCACACCCTTGCTCTGTAGAAGGCAAAGGTTTGGGCTGATAGAAGGTTTTCATTAGAAAGTCATGTTGTAATGTATTTTCACAAGGGCTCCTTTGCCATCTTTTTATTCTAAAATCATTGTCATTTGTGCTTTCTAATTACAGTAACATTTTCTCCCTGAATTTTTGCCTGTCTTTTCTGCAAAAATAAAGCTAAGTTTTCATGTAATCATACATTATATACACCACCCTTGCTTTTAACATGTTTGTGTTAACTTACATAAAGTGAGTTTTTTTCAAAGTACAGTTTCTAAGCCTGGAAAATCCAAATGATTTATTGAATTAATGTGTTCTGCATTTGGAGCTAATTGGCGGTGAGGAGTTTTGCTTTGGTAGTCTCCGCATTTTTAATCATGCTGAGCTCTTGTACTAGTCTTTTTATTGTACTAGTCTTCCTCATTTGTTGTTGACTTGAGCATAATGTAGCCAGTCTCCCTTTGCAAGATTCTTTGTAAAGCCAGTGCTGAAAACCCTTAGCCTCCAGGTACTGTGAAGATCCGTTGTTAACTTCTGAGTTACAGTGTGGCCGTGGTTTGCTCCTTTGTGCACAAATGTCCTTTAAAGACTTTGATTTATTTTTATTTATTTATTTTTTATTTATTTATTTATTTATTTGTGTGTGTGTGTGTGTGTGTGTGTGTGTGTGCGCGCGCGCGCGCGCGCGCATGCGTGCGCGCACCCACAGAGACATTGGATCCTCAGCACTGGAGTTACAGGCAGTTAGGAACTATCCTGCACGGGTACGAGGAACTAAACTTGAGTCTTCTGAAGAGTAGGAAGTGCTGTTAACAGCTGAGCTCTTTCTCCATTCCTGACAAACTTGTTTTTTAATAGTCTTCTGATGAAAGCCATTTAAAAACTTATGCTTTTCTGTCTTAAAGTAGATATATCAAACTTAATTGAGTATTTTTATGATTGCTCAGAATTGTGATTTGGGGCTTCAGTTAGGATAGTAACAGCTATATTTGTAATTTTTCTTTTAACTGCCACTTTGTGCTGCTGTTTGTCCACATACCTAGTATAGTGCCTTTTCCTCCAGCTTTGTAACTTAATAATCCAAAATGCTGTGGGCATAAAGGCCAGCCACCAAATGTATAGCTGAGCTGTTCACATTAACCTGCCCCGGTATAAAGCTCATAGACTGTAAAAAGATGTTTTGTTGAGAGGGAAAAATAAAGACTAGGGGCTAGATGGATGCTCAGTGGTTAAGAGCATTGGCTGCTCTTCCAGAGGACCCAGGTTCACTTCCCAGCACCACATGGAAGATCTCAACCATATGTGTGAAGCCAGAGGATCACCAATACCGGACCCTACATCTTCTTCTGGCCTCTCAAGCACTGGGCACATGGTGGTACACAGACATGCATGCAGGCAAAACACTTACACACATAAAACAAAATAACATTTTAAAGGCATATTTTTTTGCTATATAAATGTTGTACACAGACCATGTTTTAGAGGGCTTTGTGCTTGGGTCTTTGTTTTTAACTATGTGTACTTTTTCAGTTTTGACTGACTATACATGAAGTGTTCCCATGTGCAGATGAGACCCTGTCCATGAATAAGATATCTTCCTTTAAGAACTTTCCATATAGGAAGATTTAACCCCTCTCTGCATATTTTACCTCTAACTCATTACTTTAGGAATTTTGTTATAATTAACCTGCGGCGTTAGAAATACCCACAGATATTTCCTTCCCTTTCCATCTTCATTATCTAGCAATCAACTACCATAACATGCCTGACATCCCAGCACTCAGGAGGTAAAGGCTAGTCTTAGGTACATGGCCTTGGAAGTCAGCTACGACTACAAAACCCTGTCTTTAAGGGGCAGGTGGTTGGAGAGATGGCTTGGGCACTTGTGGGGAGAGGGAGGGTTGGTTAAGAGCATGTAGTGCTCTTGAAGAGAATCTTGAGTTTAGTTCCCATCGGGCAGTTCACAACCTGTAACTCTAGCTCCAGGGGATCTAGCGCCCTCTTGTGGCTTCTGCAGGCACTTGCACGCAAATGAAATAAATCTTTAAAAGATACATTTAAGTATCTTTGTATTTTTTTAATTGCAGTTTTAAGATGTAGCTGGAAATTTATTTTGCCCAGTACATTTGAGTCAGATGTTTATAGAACCTCTGAGATCACATTTGCCAAAAATGGAATTCACCAATACTGGTAGACATTAGAATTGTGAAGCAAGGGGAGGTCCTGCCAGTGGCTACAGTAGCAAGACAACTTTAAAAAGTTCTTTTAACATTTATTCTTATTTCTGTGGATGTGTGTGTATGTGTCTATGTGGGTACATGCATCTGAGTGCAGGTACCTGCAGATGCCAGAAGAGGGCGTCAGAGCCCCTGGAGCTGGAATTGCAGGCAGTTGTGAAGCACCTGACGTGTGTTGGGTTTGGAACTCAGGTCCTCTGGAAGAGCAGTGTGTGCTCTTAATCGCTGAGCCATCAGCCCACTAAGACAGCTTTGTACACAACTTACTGCAGTCTGTGTGTTGAAAATGCCTTCTCCTGGTTTCTGGCTCTCTTCATTTTTGTCACTGGTACTTTTTTGTAAACTGGAGCTACTAAGGCAGCCATTGAATGTCACCTGTAATTTGAGGGGCTAGGGGTGTGCCGATGGAGACTGCAACTTCCTCTGTGTGTATTTCATGTAGTCTATTGGTTTTACATTTTAAAATGTCATTCCTAAGGTCATATTCTTCTGTATTCAAAATACTCCATGGTTTTGTTTTAACTTAAAAGTTTAATCCATTTGGAATTAATGGGAGGACCTGAGAAAGGAATCCAATGTATTTTAACCTCTTACATTTATTTACTTATTTACCTACTGTCTGTGTGTGTGTGTGTGTGTGTGTGTGTGTGTGTGTGTGTGTGCGTGCACGTGCACACTCGTACCACAGCATGTGTGAGGAGATTAGATGACAGCCCTCCACCAACAGGGTGCCAGGAATCAAACTCCAGTCATCAAACTTGGTAGCAAACACCTTTCTTCACCCACTGACCTGTTCTGCCGGCCCTGTATTCTTCCTTTAACGTAGACTCAGCAGAACTAATCTTTAGTTCATGCTTCCCCCTGATCTGTAACAGCATCTTTGCAATGTACTGTTTGCCTGCCTGCATCACATACTCTTCTCCATTCCAATTTAGGAAGTTTGCTGTATCAGCAAAAATCCCTGAAACCAAGGGCTGTCAGAAGTGCAGTGTGGGTAAGTGGACTCCTGCTTTGCAGAACATAATGGAGCCATGTGAGGCTCACGTCTTATGGGATGTAGCTCAACTCCCCTCAACCCTCAAGTAAAGCAGAATTCTTGGCCTTTCTATGTCTGTGCAGACTAAGACAAATACAGCCCCCTCCACATAGCAGGTGCTTAGCAAATGTTTTGTTGATTTGTTTTGTTCGTTTTGTTTTGTTTTTGAGACAGGGTTTCTCTGTGGTATTTTGGTGCCTGTCCTGGACTCACGCTGTAGACCAGGCTGGCCTCGAACTCACAGAGATCCGCCTGCCTCTGCCTCCCGAGTGCTGGGATTAAAGGCGTGCGCTGCCACCACCGCCCAGCTTTTGTTGATTGTTATAATCACGAGATGGTGGGGTGACTTTTATCCCCGGAAGTAAGCATGGCATGTTCTCTGTGAATGGTTACTTTTCACGCACCCCTCTGCTTACAGAGGCTCAGGCAGCTGCTCTTGTTCACTCAGTGTGCACTCTGATACTGTGGTTGTGAAGCAAGTGTTCATGATATGAAGGCTGCCGTTCCCCTGGGCACACACTTCTGGACCAGATTGCCACCCACCCTTATAACAGCTCGGTTTCTGATTACACATGACAACAAAAGCCCAAATGAATTCCTTCCCTGAAGGAGCTGTGGAAGGAGGGACGGGAGCACACTGTCATTACACTGCTGGGTGTGTGGAAAGACCGCTAAACACAGGCCCCTGAGAAAGGCCTCTGGGCTGTGCAGGCCTCAGGAGGATGCACTGGGAGTGCTGGAGAGGACATTGGACACAATGACATAAACATGAGGGACAATGAATCCTGTCACCGGCATGTGTGGTTCTAGTACCCCACTGGAGGCAGGTTGCAGAGGTGGGTGGATTCTGTGGACAGATGAAGTAGGTATGTGCGGACTCATGTGCACGTGGACTCTGCTACAGTACACTAACAAGGACTAACTGAGCTAGACAGGAGCAGTGCAGACAGACAAGCTGGGAAGGCTGAGGCCTCAGGTCCAGAGGCCGGACAGAAAGCTCAGAAGACATGAGAAGAGCTGCTGGGGCTGAGCTGCTGACAGGGCCGTGTGGTCCTGGTCCTTGAGCGGCAGCTAACCCATCCACCCGCTGACTTGGCTCTGTGTGAAGAAAGAGACGTCTTTTCCTCGTCTCTGATTTCCCATCTGGGCTTCTCTGTTGGCTTTGGCTGGGTAGTATTGCCTCAGTGCCTCTGCCTTTTAACTGTTTCGAACCTATTTGAAGTTTATGGATTTTGTCCTTTATACGGTTTTGGAAAAACCCCTTATTTCCATGTATTTAACTATACCTTAAATGTAAGAAAAGCTAAAAAACCTGAGGCAATTGGGTTTAATTATTTGTAAGCTTATATAATAAAATGTGACTAGTGCCTGTAATGTCTTGCAGTGACCTCAGAAGGGGTATAATAAAAAAGAGGATAAGTAAATATTTTAGTTTTTAGAAGCCAAGCTCTGCACAGTACTGTCAACAGCACCCTGTGGCCACCTGAACTTGAATGTCCTATCATTTGACAACTTCTCCCCAAATTCACTTCGGCCCTTTCTTCAGTATGGCATAGCCTCAGCTAACTCCCCTGACACTGTGCACACGACACCGGATCGTGTCAGCAGCCTCACAGGTGCACGTAAACAAAGATCCTTTAAGTGCTGGGGGCACCTCTCACCATCTGAAACAGTATTTCCCGTTCCCCCTTCTATATAATTAAGAACTAACGGGGGGCCTGCTTTTGAGTTTTCGTTAAAAATATTTGGGGAGGGGACGGGGGGGGGGGGCACGTAACTATTGTTGTAAGGATTGTATATGCTAAGAAAACTAATATTTACTTTTTTGCCTCCTCAGTAAGAAATCCTTACACAGGCCATAAATACCTGTGTGGAGCGCTTCAGACTAGCATTGTTCTATTAGAATGGGTTGAGCCAATGCAGAAATTTATGTTAATTAAGGTAAGCATTCCTGGCATCCTTAGTATGAGCCCCTTGTTAGCTTTTCGGTTCTTTAAGAGAAAACTCTTTTTCTGCTAATTCTCAATTCTGATGAGTTTTGGACTGTGTGGTAGATTGTAAAAGCTACATTGTTGGCCACGTGAAAGTTCTACAAGAAACCAGAGAGGCAGTTTAGGGTATAGCAGTGAGGGACTGGAAAGAGCCCAGCCTTCCCATGGCCTCGGGAGAACTGGGGGCTTTAAGTTTCCCTAGGATCTTTCACTAATAATTCATCTTCAAAATATTTTCAAGGAAGGTCTGGGCGTGGTGGTGCCTGTGATCCTAGCACTTGAGAGAGGGAGGCAAGAGGATCAGGAGTTCAAGGCCAGGCTGGGTAATGAGACCCTGCCTCAAAAAAAGGGAAATCTTTTTAAAGTCTAAAGAACAGCAGTCCCGCCGAGTAAATGCCAAGTGACGTTTTTCCAGTTGTTGTATTTGCTCTGGTGTGGTTGTGTTTCGTGAGCATTTGGTCCCTGTGGAATAACGGTCAGGGACCTGGAATAGGTGCCTCCAGAGCTGTGGTACAGAACGGAAAGTCCCAGCACTGACTTCCTGTCACCTGAAGCCTACAGACAACAACAGACAACTTTGGTCCTCATTGACGCTAAAGAGAATCTGAAAACCTTTTGAGGCAGTAATTCCAAAACAGAATTCACTGCACCAGAAATTCTCTAACTCGCAGCCTAAGGGGAAGTAGCTCTAATTTTATAGAGCATGCGGCCTTTTTGAGGCAAAATTGTTGTGTGGTTTTTTTTTTCAGCCTCTCTTTTATCTTGCCTAGTTCAAAAAAGTATTTCCCTAGGTGGAGCCGGAATATCTGTACAGTTTGGATTTTCCAGTCTCTCCCTGCCTTTCCTTCCTTATTTTACTTCAGCTACATCCTTCCTGGTCCTCCCATTCTTCACCTCTATAAAGTGAAGACTTCCCTGGTATCCATTATTCCCCACACCGAGAGGATGATTAGGCTTCAGCATGAATGGCTTCCATGGGTCACTTTCTGTTGTGTTAGACCATGTATCCAGTAAAGGGACTAGAAAGATCAAGAACGTGCAGAAAGGTCTGGGGACGTGGTTCAGTAGATAAGACTGCTTGCTGTACATGCATGAGGCCCTCCTGTGGATCCTCATGTAAAAGGAGCGGTGGGTATAGCCATATGCAGGAGAGAGGGAAGAGGGTGGGGAGGGTCTCTGGGGCTGCTGGCCAGCCTGCCTGTCAGAGAAATAGCAAGCTCCAGGATCAGTGAGAGACCCTGTCTCAAAGGAATAAGGAAATGAATGATGGAGACAACACCTGACAGCCTCCTCTGGCCTCCACACACACATGACACATACATACAACACACAAAGCACACAGGAGGAAATAAGTGCAGCAAGTCTCAGGGCCCCCCTCCATGGCTCCTCTTTTCTAAGTGAATGGCACTGGGGAGCTTGATCTGAGTGGCTAGTGAGGCCTGTGGCCAGCATTCCGAGACAGCGGGTCAGTGCACACTGGCCCCTCCCGCAAGACTGTCCCGCACCCTCTTCCTGATGTTTCTTGAACTCCCCTTCCCGTGTCTGCTTTATGACTTCTCTGCACTGCACATCTCATTTATGAATTTGATACTCAGTTTTCTCTGTGCTTCTGTACTGTGACTGTTTATTAGATGCATTCAAAACTTGCTTTCTGTGTTCTTCCTCTTGGTGGTATTTCTGGCAGTGTCTGCCACCTCATTAGGCTATATTTTTGTTTTATCATAAGTAAGGTTAAAGTAGAGATCTTCCCAACCACACTGTTTTCCCTCTGAAGACTCGATGCTGTGTGCTAGAGTAAGTCAGATATAGGGACTGCCCTCTCTCACTGGAGCTCCTGAGTCTACATCAGGAATCCATGCTGTTAGTGACTTCTGTACTCAGCCTGATAGCACCAAGAGTCAAAGCCTGTTGGCTCCCTTCATGCTCAGAACAAAAAGATCCAGAAAGGACCATTTTCTTCCTTTTTTAGTAGTCTTAACCACATCTGAAAGTTCTTCAAATTCCCTGACCATAAATGGGAGGTTGGGCTGAAGATAGCCATTAGGATTAGGAGCACATTCTGCTCTTAGAGAGGACGGTCCCCAAACCCACATCAGGTGGCTGGCACCTCCTGTAACTGCAGGTCCATGGGATCTAAGACCTCTGCCTCCTCCAGCACCTGTAGACACACATAATTGAAACTTAAGTTATTTTAAAAGTAAGACAGGCTTAGGTCTGGAGAGATGAATTAGTGGTTCTTCTTCTTCCAGAGGACACAGGTTCAGGTCCCAACACCAACACAGTGGTTCACAACCATCTGTAACTCCGACCTTAGGAATCTGCCCCCTCCTCTGGCCATGAACACTAGGAATGTGTCCTGTGAATGCCCGTCCCTTCTGTAGATTACCTCAAGTCGAGTCGTAAGGCAAGTGTTTAACACTGGTGGATGGCACATCTAACCAATGGCTGGCTGTCCCAGTGTCTGTCCCCACCCTCCCTGGGCTCTCATGCTTGGTGTCACTCAGTTTCAGCCCTTCTAGTGGATATGGGCACATTGTGTTGTTTTGCCCCTGCTTAGTCATGAAGTTAGTCCCTTATTTGCAGATCTCCAAGCTGGGAATGTATTTGTTTTCTTTAGAGCAATATAAAAACAATTGTGAAGTTACATAAAATGAAAGAGTAGCATTGTGTCAAAGTTAATGTATTGATGAAGTCACTTGAGATGGGAGGCCCGTTCCTTTTGTTCATGTGTGGGTTGGTATTGCTTGCCTTTCCTCCATGTTTGCTCGTCTGGTAAGAAAAGCAGATGAGCAGAACTGAAGAACTTAGTGGTGCAGGGCTAGTCAGACACTCAGCTCCTGAACTTCATTTTCTAGCTCTCTCGAGAGATTCCTCTCCGGCACTAGTATCCAAAACTGTGTGATTTCAACTTGATGTTAATAAAGATACTTTGAACTTCAGATTTATCTGCACACTCTGGGTCCCTGCAGCAAGAAGCGGTCTTGAGAGCAGAAAGCTCTTCTGTGTCCGGGGAGGCTCAGATCTCTCCCCGCTGCCCCGGATGCTGTGGCCTCGGCCCCTCTGCTCAACGTGTTTGTGTCTCCCTCCAGCACATAGACTTTCCGATGCCCTGTCCACTCCGGATGTTTGAGATGTTGGTGGTCTCGGAGCAGGAGTACCCTCTGGTGTGTGTTGGGGTCAGTAGAGGGCGAGACTTCAACCAAGTGGTTCGATTTGAGACTGTCAATCCAAACTCTACCTCGTCATGGTTTACAGAGTCAGGTTTGTGATCCTTATGGAGTTAGTAAAGCTACTGCATGTGGTTGTTTTAAAGACCATAAGTGTTCTGTACTTCCCAACAAGCAGAAACTGCATAAAAAGCCGGTCTTAAATAACTGGAAGAAGAGATAACATGCTCTACATTATAGCCAGAGTGTTTAACACATTTAAAACAACTTGAAAAATACATATATAGAAAGTGTATACACTCCTTAAATGTGGACATGAATTTGGTGTGTGAATCTGTTATATGCCTTTTTGTGGCCAAAATACATACCAGGAACAACTTAGATTTATTTTGGTTCATGGCTTCAAAAGATTTCAACCACTGTGGTAGGGAAGACTCCTGTGGGACGGAGCAGAGCAGTTCATGGCAGTGGGAGCTTGTGGTGGGCCCTCATTCAGATCATGCCCGACCAGGAAACAGAACAAGACAGGAAGTTGGAGACAGGCTGTTTATACCCCTTGAAAGCCTTGTCCCTATGGATGAGCTTCCATCAGCTTCTTAAAATAGCACCGCCAACCATTCGGAAACAAGACTAAAACAGGGGCCAGCAAGAAGGCTCAGAGGGTAAAGGTGCTTGCTACCAAACGTGATGACCAGAGTTCTATCCCAGAGACCAACTGTTAGGGTCCTAGAGAAGTCCCACAAAAGACTGCCAGCCATATATGCAATCAACAAGAGCATTTAATTCTCAAAATAAGAAGTACCGGCATGCTGGGGCCGCACATCCAACACAAAGGCAAAATGGAGACCCGGAGGGAAGCTTGCAGGCTCTTTTATTCACAGCTCAAGGAATTCTAAAAGCAGTTAGGTCATTCTATGATTGGCTGTGAGTGGCAATCAGATTAGTATGTTCCTGATTGTTTAGGGCTAGCAGAGGTGGACAAGTCCCAGGCTGTCCTTATTTGGTTATTGCCCAAGCTACTGTGGCGCTGCCTCAGGCCTGGTGTGTGCAGTTCCCCTCATCCTTGCCATTGGGGGCACTGGTGATTGATTGCCTTTTGTTCGTGGCTTCCTCAGAAACTGTCTGTCCAGTTTCAAGAGGCAGGAACTAGGGCCTGATTCTTAACTGAGTTCTTAGGAGCCTATCATGGTGTTTGCCTGGCCTTCTCACCACTTGGCAGAGCACTGACTCCTGCAAGTTGTCCTCTGGCCTCCCCATCATACTGTAACTCACATGCACACACACATGTAAATACATTTGTAAAATGTACAATGAAAGGTTTAAGGCATGTGCCGATTGAAGACATTTCAGATCCAGACCACATAACCGTATATATTTGTTAAACGTTTTTTCATAGGAACACACATGTCTTACCATAAAATGACGTAGATCCCAGTGTGGTCTTCTGACTTTTGAGGAATATATTACTTAAAGTCATGCACTTCAGACAGCTCTGATCACTTCTGTGGACTGCTGGTGTGGCAGGGTAGGAAGTACATATTTAATCACAGTCCACACAGGCCAGGAGCTTCGGTGGCTGCAGAGAAGGCACAGAAGTGAGGAGCCCAGGCTGCTCTCGCAGAGGACCCAAGTTCAGTTCCCAGCACCCATGGCAAGCAGCTCACAACTACTTGTAACCCCAGCTCCAAGGGATTAAAAAGTGTACACACAAAGCCTGGAGTCCAATCCCAAGTGCTCTCTCTCCCTCTCAAAATATAGAAGTCACATTTCGAGTAATTTTACTTTGAAAAGGCTGTATTAATATTTCCAACTGAATCATGTTTCTCAAAAACCAAGTAACAGTTTAAGACATGGGCAAATAATCTTAATATTTTGATACTGTTTTCCATCTCTTTTCACACTAATTTTTAGAGTTTTACAGAATTCAGTTGTTTGGTGCTACTATTCAGATAAAGATTAAGGCTTACTTAAGTGTATGTTAATGAAGAACCTTTACAGCTGCCAGAGGCCAGGCCTGGAAGTTCACACCAACAGACCCAGCACTTAGGAGGCTGAGTCGGAAACATGGCCTGGGCTACATAACAAGGACCTTGTCTCAAAATATTTTTTTAAATGTAGGCATTTCATAACATTTATATTTTCGGGTGTTTAAATTTAATGTTTACCTTTTTAACCTCACTGTGTCACTTTAGTAAGATATCAATCAAAGCGGTGACTGAGTAGTTAGTGAAAGCTAGTGCTCCCCACATGAGAACTGCATCAGAGAGCTGCTAGACCCCAGCTCCAGAGTGCTTCCTCTGTGAGCCACAGTCAGTGCTGGTGATGTTAAGGAGACCACCATGCTTTAAGAGAATAGCACCAGGCCGTGGTGGTGCAGCTGGGCGGTGGCGGCGCACACCTTTAATCCCAGCACTCAGGAGGCAGAGCCAGGCGGAACTCTGTGAGTTCGAGGCCAGCCTGGGCTACAGAGTGAGTTCCAGGAAAGGCTCCAAAAGCTATACAGAGAAACTCTGTCTTGAAACAACAGGGGGAGGGGGAGGGGAAGGAGGAGAGGAGAGGGGGGAGAGGAGAGGAGAGGGGGGAGGGGAGAGAGAGAGAATGAGAATAGTGTAGGGGCTGGAGAGATGGCTCCATGGTTAAGAGCACTGGCTGCTCTTCCAGAGGATGTGGGTTCCATTCCCAACACCCACGTGGCAGCTCACACACCTGTCTGTAACTCCAGTTCCAGGGGCTCTTCTGACCAACTCAGGAACCAAGCAGGGAAGTGGTGCACAGACAGACATGTAGGCCAAACACCCATGACACATAAATAATAAAATAATTTTCTTCATATTCTTGTATACCCAAATCTCAGACTAATAGAGAAGTCAGTGGAAGGGAGGCTACATTAGAAAACCTTCGGAATGATGTCTCCTGTAGTTGGTACTCTTGTACTCAGTATCTTTAGTGAAACTTTAAATGATTTCAAGTTCAGAAACATATGTAAGTTCGTGACTATTTCTGAAGTGTCTGTGAGGATATTTGAAAATAACTCCTATATAATTCACTTTCTCGGGTATTAAATCTATATTGCCAAGTTGCTGAACAGGCTCTTCCTTTATGGCAACTTACCCCAGTTACCTTAGCAAGTATTAGGTCTGAATAGCCCTTTTACAGAAATTTGATTATAGTTTGAAACTCACATTGTACTGTAGCAAAATAATAGACCTAAAGAGCTAGTTCTGTGGTAAATAAGCCAGATTGAACTCTCACACTTAACAATGACCTTTAAATGTCTTATCTTCAGTTGTTGAACAACCCATTGATGGTGAAAGCCCTTTTACTTTTTTCTCTTTAAAAATACTGTAGAGCCACGTGTGGTGGTACACACCTGTAATCCCAGCACTTCGGAGGTGGAGGCAGGAAGATCAGGAGTTCGAGACCAATCTCAGCTACATAGTGAGTTCAAGGCCAGCCTGGACTACTTGAGACCCCCCTCCCCACAACAACAACCATACACACACTCCACCTGTGGAACGTTTTGCTGTGCAATAGAGAATAGACGTCTCAAAAGACAAACGTGAAAGAAACGGTTTTCTGTAATGTCAGGCAGGAGTTTGTTGGAAGTCCAGAGACTGTTAAGAAAAAGAAGAGTAAGCAGAGGGCCTGGGGCGCACGCCTGTAACCCCAGCACTCGGGAGGCGGAGGCACAGAGATTGCTGGAAGTTTAAGGCCAGCACAAGCTACACCAAGCTAGGTTCCAAACTAGCCTGGGCTAAGAGAGGGACAGCCTGCCAGAGACCTGGGCAGGGATGGAGGTTGAGAAGGAGAGAAAGAGAGAGGGGACAAAAGACAGACAGACAGACACACACACACACACACACACACACACACACACACACACATACACACACACGAACTGAGGAACTTCTGTACTTGGGTGGGGAATAGCAGATATTAAATGCTTTCACAACATGTGGAGCCCCAGGTGTTGAGCAGCCCACTGAACTGAATCGTATTTCTTCAGAGAGACTTTGCGGAAGGAAGATGTGTATAATACAGCCCTTTGCAGTATTACGAGGTTTCTCTTTGGCTCTCCAAAAGTCTGTTACATTCTCCATTATCCACCGTGTCCCTGTGAGACAGTTGGGACGTGCATGCTTTCCAGTTCTGTCTTTATTTGACAGGAAAAGAATTCTGAGTGAGAAATATTTTGCTGTCAGTGTCAATAATGTCTTAGATCTCTGAAGTGTTTGAATTTTAAATGCACTCTAATTGTTACATAAAAGGCCTCATTTCCTGACAAAAGACTTTACAACAGCTCCCTTCCAAGAAACTTACCATGGTTTTATCTGAAGGATTTCCATAAATACAGAAAATATCTCTCAGAGTTCACGAGATGAAGAGAGAGGGAATGATTTGGACTTTCATTTCTATGGGCCCCGGCTCTCACCCTCGAGTTTCTCGGGGATCTGGAGAGTATTGTTCGGGCACCAGTGTCTCCCAAGGGTAATCTGGGGCCTGGGTGACGACTTGATGGCAAGCATGAGGAACTGTGTTTGGATTCCCAGGACCCACGTGTCGTGCATCTGTAACCTTAGTGTGGGGACAGTCAAAGGACTCCAGGGGCTTGTTGGCCAGCCAGTTTAGCTGAAACAGCAAGTTCAGGTTCAGTGAGAGGCCCTGACTCAAGAGACTAGGAGAGCTGTAGAAGACACCCAGCGCTGACCTCTGGCCTACACACAGAGCACAGGCAAGCACACACACACACACACACACATAACTGGCTACACACCCCACAGACACATTGTGAGCTTCTGGAAAAAGCTTCAGTGTTTTAGCTTATTTCCAGTTAAAAAGTAATTTGTTTACTCTCCAATTCTTTCATTAATACACATTGATCACATGAGCTAAGAACATCTGGTGATATTCAAAGCCCAGCCCAGATCTCCCAGAAATTGGCCAGGATGGTATTGGCAAGGCAAGAAGACTCCTGACTTCAAATGTAAATATAAATAGCGTTCTCACTAGCAGTAGACCAGTCAGGAGCCGGCTCTGCTGTGCCTGATGTCCACATCAGTGTCAGAACACACGTGACCCAGTGCAGACTGTGTGCCCTGGAAGAGACGTCCATCCATTTCAAAGGCAGCAGTCTTTCTTTGTGTAAGAAAAAAATACATTGTAAATATTGTAGCTTTCTGTAACTGTATCCTGCATGTTTGTGTTTTAGATACCCCGCAGACAAACGTCACTCATGTAACCCAGCTGGAGAGAGACACCATCCTCGTGTGCTTGGATTGTAAGTGTCCATTTGTGTCTTCTCTGGGAAGATTTCTCTCCTCAGACTATTTGAGTGACTTCTGTCTTTCTGTAGGTTGTATAAAAATAGTGAATCTCCAAGGAAGATTGAAATCCAGCAGGAAATTATCATCAGAGCTCACCTTCGATTTCCAGATAGAGTCCATAGGTGAGTTGTTGCTTTGTATTTCTTTGCATTGTGAACTGTTTAAAATGGTCTGTCTGATAGTTACTGACATTGTAAATATATATTGTTAAGGCCTTTTTCATTTGGCTGTAATAGCATGAGGTCACTGTCAGGCTTCCTTCTTACACATTCTCTAGTTTGTGTAACAGTCACATACACTGTAAATGGTTCCTTCCTTTCAGATGTGGCATTCACAAAGTTAAATAGTATTTGTTACGACGTGTTTATGAGTTTACATTTCCTCCAGCGTCCTATAGACTCCCTATCGGTGCTTTGTACATCCTGCTGCATTTGCAATTGTTGCAAACTGCTCAGAGAGTGTGGTTTGTAAGAGTTCCTTCAGCCAGGAGTAGTGATGCATCCGTGTGTCCCCAGATCTCAAGAGACTGAGATAGGAAGATTGTGAGCTCATGGCCAGCCTGGGCTACATAGCAAATTCCAGTCCAGCTCAGAAACCTACCATCTCAAGACCCTATCTCTAAACCATAAACAAAATGTACTTCTTGCCATATTCTCATGAGTGGTTGTAGTTTCTGGAGGGGATTTCTGGCATATCAGCATCTTAAAGTGCTGAGAAAGTAAAACAAAGTGATCACAGGGCTGGAGAAAAGAATAGTTAGGGTTAACGTGCACAGGTTTGTGGTGGTGTTGTTTTTAATGTCGTGCATGGGTTTGAGGTTTGGGGTGAGGTTTTTTGTTTGTATTTTACCAGTAGAATAGTTTTTCATGTACATACTTTGGCAGAGGCCAAGGTCAAGAGCAAACAGTGTTTGTCAACACAGGCACAAACGGAAGAGTGGGCAGAGAGAAGGACCGGAGTAGGACCACATGTAAATGGGAACTTAGAGTGCCGTGTGTCAGTGGGAAAAGGATGCCAGCACCATTAGATTTCCGCAGGAAACAAATCTGATTTCTTCCTCCAGTTACACTATATCAACGGTGCAAATATGGAACTGGAAGATATAAACATGTAAAACGAAAATCAGCCTTTGTTACGCCTGTGCCCTGTGTCCCACTGTTTCTGCCTCTACTGCCATATGTCGGAAAATATTCTGCAGAAACATACACAGGAATGACTAGTGTGCCATTGTTTATAATAAGGAAAAATAGAAATAATTGTTCATCATAACAAGTGGATGGCAGTAGGAAACTTCCACATAACGTTACCTTGACATTGTGGAGCTAATTAATGCAAACACATCTGAGACTGATAAATGCAAAGTTGATTACAGTACTGTCTGAGCGAGGAAGGCAGGCCAGATGAGATCCGGGTGGGCTTGAGGGAATCTAGGTGTGTTTGTCTTTGTTTGGAGCAAAGGCAAATGGGGTAGAATATTTAGATTTTTTTAAGAGTTATTTATTTATTATGTATGCAGTATTCTACCTGCATGTGTCCCTGCAGGCCAGAAGAGGGCGCCAGATCTCATTACAAGTGGTTGTGAGCCACCATGTGGTTGCTGGAAATTGAACTCAGGACCTCTGGAAGAGCAGTCAGTGCTCTTAACCACTGAGCCATCTTTCCAGCTCCAAATATTTAGATTTGATCATTGGGAAGAGTGTGCATATGGCTTCTCTACTGTTGTCTGTACTTTTGTAATGTTCCTATGTTTTATTTTTTTAACTTAACAAAACAAATGTCTAGTGCATATTTTCAGTAAGTTTTTCATACCAAAAAGGCAAATGCACCACGTATATTAAATGTTTTAAATCCCAAAGGTAAGGACGCCATATCTGTTCAGGACTGAGGTAGCGGTGGGACCATTGCTGTGTGGGATAGGCAGGCATGAAGGATGCTTGTCACTGGACTCCTGTACCGTTAACAGTAACTGAGTTGTTCTTGCCTACTAGTTTGTCTACAAGACAGTGTTCTAGCTTTCTGGAAACACGGGATGCAAGGCCGAAGTTTTAGATCTAATGAGGTAAGCCGTCTTTTTTGAAGTGTGTCCATTAAGTAGTCATAAAGATCCAGGCATAGTGTCGTCTAGTGTTAGGAGGCTCGGGCCAAAAGATCATTTGAGCTAAGAGTTCAGATCCAGCCTAGGCAACAGAGTAAGACCTGTCTCCTTTTTTGTTTTTGGTTTTTAATTGAAAATAGATTCTTCTCTCATACAATACATCCCAACCACGGTTTTCCCTCCCTCCTCTCCTCCTAGCTCCCCGCCCCTTCCCCAGATCCACCCCCCTCCGTTTCCTCTTCAGAAAAGCCTCCAAAAGTCGACAGCCGAACAGAACAAGATACAATAAGACTAGACACACAGCCTCCCATTGAGGCTGGACGAAGCAGCCCAGTGGAGGAAAGGAGCCTGAGATACATCCTCTCTACTGTTAGGAGTCCCACAGAAGCACTAACGGCCATAAGACCCACACAGAGGACCCGGTGCAGACCTCTGCAGGCCCCTGCAGGCCCTGGGTTTGCTGTGTCAGTCTCTGTGAGCCCGTGTGAGCCCTGCTTAGTTGATTCGATGGGCCATGTTCTGGTGTCCTCCATCCCCTCTGATTCTTACAGTCTTTCCTCCCCCTCTCCCAAGGGGTTCCCCAATCTCTGAGGGGAAGGACCCAATGGAGACCTCCAGTTTGGACTCTCTCCATGTAATGTCTGGCTGTGATGATACAAAATCTGTTTCAAGCACTTCTCTCAATGCTATGAAGCTCCTAAGTGATCCCAGGAATAGCTGTTTATGGTTACTGTGCTCAGGCCAGTGATGGGACCAGTAGCACATGCTCTGAGCTCTGGCACCTTCTCTCCACTCATCAGCCAGCCAGCTTCAGTCCATACTCCATGTGCTTCCGCACAACCACCCTCAGGCTCCAACAAGAACCTCTGCCACTACTCAGATGACCTCCCCAGACCCAGACGCTCTGTCCTGCCTTGACAGCAGTGACCCCCAGAGTGCTGAGGAGCCATCTTGCCTCCTGATCCTTTATTCACGTGACATGGCTGTTGTCCCTTTGTGTGAGTGCTTCCTACTGTACAGAAATAACTTAAGACATGTGACATCCTTAATGCAGCTTAGCCTTTCTGCTGGCAGTGCTGGGGTTAGCATGAGCAAGAAGAATGGTTGCCCCTAAAATATTATAGGCAGGTCAGACCGTCAAAAACTTCCCCGGGACCCCCAAGCCAATCTCAGGAACATCACTTGAGCAGGTTGGAATAGAAAGGGGGCTTTGGAGATAGAGGAAGAAGGAAAGAAAGTTTGTCCAAAATCTTACATGGAGACCTTTTTCAAAACTACATAGTACACCTCCAAGAACATCACATCCTTCTGACTGGCCAAGCCTCAGCCACCATTGCCGAAGTGAAAGGGCTTTCCTTCACCAGTGCCCTGTCACATCAGAGGGGAAGAGATACGTGTCTGTAACGGCTCCTTGTAGGGCTTTAGTGGATAAATTTCATTTCAACATCAAATTGGATGTTTAAGTCTCAGCCTATAACACTGAAGGGGCTTGTGGCTGGAAGCATAGTTTGGACTATTTTCTGTTCCTCTTTTGGGGTCTCAGTCTTCATTCCTCAAGTGGTTAGTAGTTAGTTGGTCACACTGAGGGTACGTCCACCAGAAAGAGCAGGGAAGAAGTGGGAACCTGCTTGTTAGTCTGGAGCACGTCCCAAGCGTTAAACTGGCTTGTACCAAGAGGGATGCGGGGAGAGACCATTCCTGTCCAGTCTCCAGGACCAGAGCCGTGCCCAGCCAAGTGCACCTCTCCCCTGAAATCCCAGCTAGTAAATTCAAACTCTCCGCTGACTTTTAAATGTTTACTGTCAGACTGCATAGCAACCACTCATGTTAACATGAATGACAAGACACTTTGGATGAAGAAAATGAATTTTTCATTAAAAGATTCCCTGGAAGTCTATGATCCAGCAAGTGGGTTTCTTTTACCAGTATTTTAGGAGTAATTCCAGATTCACCACATTTTTTTCCTTAACTAAAAAACTGATGTGATTACCAAACTTCTAACACATGAATAATGAGGCCGAGACTTTTCCATCTACACATTGAGGGGGCTTGTGGGTGTTGTTGTTGTTTGCTATAATGTTGCCCATGAACTATCCAAACAAGATTTTACAATGGAGTCAGGTGTGATGCCACATACATAAAATCTCAGTTCTCAAGAGAGTGGGCCGGAGGATCAGGAGTACAGGTCTATCCTGGGCTACATAGCAAAAGTCTGTCTCAAAAGAAAGGAAGAATGTTTTAAATATTTTGTATCTTTAATTTGAGGAATTTTTAAAAATTATTTTTTAACTAAACAGGTAACACAAGAAATTTCAGATAACACAAGAATTTTCAGGCTCCTCGGATCTGACAGGTATGAAGATGGGTTTTATGAAGTGACTGGTACTAAGTATGTTTTCCAAATCCAGTGTAAAGCTGGTTACTCTTTCAAGAGAGCTGAAATTCTGCATGTTGAACACTGTTCATTTTTTAACTATTGAAAGACAATCTTCCGAGTAGCGGGAACTCACAGGCCTGTCGGGGCCATCTGCCTTAGTCCCACTGCTGAGAGTGACTTACATCGAATGTGAGCAGACAGGGCTCTGTAGTTTTCACACCAGATAAGATTTTGGACTTTTATTCTGAATTACCATCAGATTCTAAACTGCAGATTGTTCCCCCAACCCCCAGATTATTCCTATGTTATTGGTTTCTCCTCATCCCTCGCCCTTCACTCCCAAGTCCTAGAACAGCTTTGATCTGGAGGTAGGCGGTGAGGGGCACCTCCCAGAGCTGGGCTCAGCCCCGTAATCATAGGGCCTGGAAGTGGGTTCTGCCCATAGTCAGTGGGCAGCACTCAGAGAGGTCACTAACAGAGAGGGAGGCGTGGGGGTCTGGTTTCAGCTGATGTTAGTTTTCATAAATAAATGGCTTTGCTCCGTTGTGTGTTTCTTCTTACTTCTAGGGTTGTGGTTTTGGAAAGTAGACCAACTGAGAACCCAACAGCAAATAGCAATTTATACATTTTGGCGGGTCATGAAAACAGCTACTGAAGACATGGTGTTCTCGACAGTGACCTGTAGGGACAGTGACCAGGCTGCGGAGCGTCAGTGGATGCATGGAGCTGTGCAGAGAGAGGCTGCAGGCCTGGCCTTGGTCCCTTCTAAGTTGTTGTGGCATGAAGCCGACGGGGGCTTTGTGTTTAGTGGTATGGCGTGTTTAGCATATTGAACCACACAAGTGCTTAATCCATTGTTATGTAATGTTTGTACATATAAGCAGTATTTTTCTGTGAAACTTCATTTGCTGAAGACATACACTAAGAACTGATGTAGATAATGTACTTTTATGAGATGTAAAAGTGTCTTATCTGTACAGATGTAAATGTTGATTAAAATACAACTGGGGTAAATATTTTAAGAATTCTTTAGAATATTCTTGGGTGTGGTTATATTACAAAATGGGATGCTGGCAATGAAACACATTTAACACTATTGTATTTTTATTATATGTAATTTAGTAATATGGATATAAATCTTGTAACTTTTAAAATGGTAACGAGCTGTAATCATTTTATAATCTTGTTTTGATTTTAATGCAAGTGTACTGGTGTCTCCTCGCACAGAGTATCGCTGTGTGATGGGCGAGTCACAAAGAGAGCTGTGACGCCCCGGGAAGATGCATCGGCTCCACAACATCTTTTTACGTGGATTTGGATTGTTTTCTATGTGAAACAAACCGATTAACCCCCTGTTGTAGTAACTGATCTTTTTCTATGTAAGCAGAATCGTGTAAGATTGCTTGTCTGTGCTTAGGTACACCTTTGAAAAAGACTTAAATCACAGAATGGCGGTACCATGATAGAACACTGACGTCGTCTGGGTTACAGTGTGCACGAAGACTAAATAGCACTGTTCAAGAGTCCACACTAGACATTTCACAGAATCACCCTGAAAACTGTAACATTCCAGAGTGAAGTGATCAAATTCCTCATGGAATTTTTACTTTTGTTGGCCTTATTTTATCATCATTTTCACATTTCTTTTGATTTAGAGTATTAATACATGGCCAAAATAATTTAGTTACTACCTCATACAAACATTGTAATGGTTACTACACATCACAGGAACTTAGTTTGGTGAAAATCATTTTTGATTGGTTTTTTTCCAATGAAATGTATCTATCTTATCAAGATAGGTATCAAGTTGTAGCAAATGCACACTTCTGGCTCTTTTGGTATATGTTCTTTATATTTTGATGTGAGTATGTATACTAAGAACAAACTAAATTGTGATTTAGGCTCTTCATTTATTTTAAGTGATAATGGTTTTAAACATGTTCCTGATTGTACATACTGTAAAATAAACATGTTTTTTAACATGCTGTTGAGTAGTGCTTATCTTCTGGCTTAACAGCATTAAGAGGAAATGCTTTGTTTTGACTTAAATCTTAACTATCCAATTCTGCCCCCAGTAGTCACCATTATTTGATCTGTATTTTTAATGTAATATTCCCACATTTGAGAAAAGGACATCTTTTGTAGATTCTTGTCAGGAAAATCAAACTCATAATGTTTTAGTTAGAGCAAGAGTTGGCAATTAATATCTTAGCCAAATCTAGCCCACCCCATTTTTGTCAATAAGGTTTTATGAGAACACGGCCCTCCCTATGTATTGACCTGTTGTCTAAGGTTCATATTCAGTATCAGACTTGAGCGGTTTCAGAGGAACAATCTGGCCTGCAAAGCTCAAGTGTCTAGTATCAGGCCTTTACAGAACATAGTTTGTCATGGCCTGAGATAGGACAGTGGAGGAGTGTTAGGGAACGCAGTTCTGAAGGTCAGGAATGGAAGTATGAAGTGGGAAGAACTTGGTGGGGTGACCAAGAGTTGCTGTTTCTATTGATCCTTCCCCAGCCTGGTTAACGACCTTGGGTCATTCATTTCAGAACAATTACGGATATTATTTCCCTAATACATTATGAATAACCAACATTAATTTTTTAATCCACTTTTATGAGAATAACTACTAACTAGCTGAAAAACAGACTTGAGGGCAAGCTTTTTAGAAACCAGAGTCTGCTTTTAACAGTGGTGACCAGAGTGAATGATCTCTTAAACCTCAGTTGGTATTTATTCCACTTGCGAATGTTCACTACATTAAAACCTCCAAGCACTTAGAAATACTGTCCCCTTCCTAAACATGTATCTAACTAGTTGCTTATTAACCATAAGCTTTTACAAAGAAAGTATCCTTGGAATCAAACTCTTTAGGAGTAAGGCCCAATAACCTTTGCTTTTATGATGTATAAATTATTCTGATATGCCCCATGGAGCAAGAACTGCTGGCATAGATTAAATTTTAGTCAACATTTCTGAATATCAAGGATCACTGGTTTCAGAGAATCATTTAGGTGACAGATCCTAGGCTTTGCAGAAGAGATCCACTCACAGTCTTGTCTTCATTAACATTCAAGATATCTTTCTTCTTAACTGTGTCCTTACTGATTTTGAAAAAGGCAGTTGTTTGGGGGTGTTTTGCCGTGTCTGAGTCATGTTTTAGTAGAGACCACAAAAATGAAGGTTTTAGTCGTTTCCATCATGACTAGCACAGAAGGAAAGGGTGAGGTACGGGGTGGGTAGCCTGTAACCACTGAAAGGACTTCTAATATCTGTTGGTGATTTCCTATTGAGGAACTTTTCCAGCTTTGTAGAAAGGACAGAAATCCATCCAGGGAGTGTGTTTGGATAAAATGAAGGTAAATAGCAGAAGTAAAGAGTGGTCAAGCATGCCTGTAATCCCAAAGGAAGGTCACAAGTTCAAGGCCAGGCTATGAAGTGAAGGTGCTCTCATGTATTTCCTCTCCCTCTCCCATATATATGTACACACACACAACACAACATATATACACATTATATATATATATATATATATATATATATATATATATATATACATATATATGTAGCATACAAACAAACATTAACAAAACATACTTTTTGCTGTGTTGGTGGAGGAAAAGAAAAGAAACTCTTGATACAATATATGGGGGTGGTCTGGTAGTGGAGATGTTATAGTTTAGACATGCGGAAATGCTGCATGCTCAAGGAACAATGACGTTGAACGCAGTGAGGCCTATAGACAAAGGACCAGGCACAGTGCTGGAGAACGAGGGTGAGCCAGTGAAGAGTCTCTGTATCGAGAAGTAGCTTGGAGAAACCCGGGGTGTGCACACGTCACCCCAATACTTAGGAGGTGAAGACAGGACGCTCAGTTCAAGTGTCTTCCTTGGCTGCATAGCAAGTTCCAGGCCAGCCTGGGAAACATGAGATCCTATCTCACAAAGGTGGAGTGGAGCCCAGTTGTGGTGGCAAAAGCAGGCAAATTTTGTACTTTGCAAGTTTGAGGACAACCAGGACCCTGACTCAGAAAAAAATAAATAAATAAAAATTAAAAAAAAAAAAATAGGTGGCAGGCTGGAGATATGACTCGGTGGATTAAGCATTTTCCGTGCAAGTGTAAAGACCTGGGTTTGAATCCCTAGAACTCAGGTAACGCTAGGCTCAACAGCAGCCATTTGTAATCCTAATGCTCTTGGGGCAAGAAGACAATCTTCCTGAATTCACAGGCCAGCCACTCTGTCATACACAAAAGCAAAGACCCTGTCTCAAGGTGAAAAGAAGATGCCCAAGGCCCCACACCCCACACACACACACACACACACACACACACACACACACACACACAGGAGTCCAGTAAAAATGGAAACAGGCCGACAGGTTTGTACGTAAAGTGACTTGGTACACCTGATGAGAAATGCTTTCTAGCATAAGGGCAGAACACCATATAAAAGCATGTAGGTATGAAAGAGGTCTTGAAAGAGGAGCGAGATGCATGTGGTCACTGGTTTAATTGTGTTTAAAATGTGATATTTGAGCATACTCATGAGAAAATGGGTGGTGAGGTAGAGGAGGAGACACCTGTAGGGAAGGAGGAAAGTTCGGACCATACATACATTCATTCATACATACATACATACATACATACATACATACATACATACATACAACTGACAAAGAGAAGCAAAGCATGTGATAGGTGTTTTATGTGCATGCCTTGACATTTGGTTTATTATGTGGCTAACGACTCAGATTCTCTTTCCTGAGGTTAACACGTTTGTCTGCATCTGCATTCGATGATGTTTGGCCTCGCTTCCTTCTACACTGGGGTCACCAACCTTGTCCCTACTCTGAATCTGCCCGGGGACTCCGGAGCCTCGTTGCTGAGTTAACGGCAAAGGTTCTGTTCATGAGCCACGCCTGATGCCTCAGAACCTGACTCCGAACAGCACAAGGTAAAAGGAGCTAAGCGTGATGGGTGACTAACTGAAGGCTGCCCTGGCAGAGAAGGAACCGTGCGCGCTCTGGGTGGAAACCTTTGTCGGGAAGCTGAGCTGCCTGCGCGTCCCGGTTGCCCTGGCTACGCGGCTGCGGCTGGGTCTCTCGGGAGTTCCTGGGGCTGCAGCAGACGGAAGGACGGACGGACCAGTGCGGGCTGGGGTTACTCATGACTATACACTGCGCCACCCTCGCCACACCGAGTCTGTGCCGTAAGTGCGGGTTCCTAGGCCGGGGATGGTGGAGAGAGCGGGGTCTGCGGCGCTCCGGAGGACGGGGACGGGCTCACCCCACCCCCGGGAGAGCCGGCCACTCGTGGGCCGTGGGGATGCCCGGGAGGGACACGGGCCCACCTGTGCATCTAGAGACCGCGTGTGGCCTGGACGCGGGGAAAAATCAGTGACTGGCTCAGAGGCTTGCAAACTTCCAGGTCTTTTGTGTGCACACCTGAAGCGTGGGGCATCAACAAAACGTTGTGCAGATTCTGTAAACGACGACGCGGCGAACTAGTTTCGAGAGTTCTATCGAGATCGACCGTGTGCTTTTTAAATTGTAACTCCGTAAGGCAGATCAGGAATGCTCCATCCGTGGAGTCCATTTTCCCCGTCAAGTTTATTAAACACAAATGCGTCTTTGGTTTCATTGGAAACAGGTGACAGTTAGCGGTGGGTGGCATCCCTGAGTGACCTTCCCTGGCCTTGAAACTGACCTTTCTTTCCCCTCAACATTCCTAAAGCCAGGCATTGGTTTGTTTGATTGGTTTGTTTTTAAGAGTTTCCTGTTAGATCTTAGATTAGGAAAGTCGGTTTTTCTACCTTTTTTTTTTCCTGCTCACCACTTCCTCCCTGTCTTAATTTGTTTGCCTGTGTATTCCTTGTGCTTCCTTAAGCCCTGGGGACTTCAGTGAAACAGTCGTGAAAATTATCCTCCAAGTGTTCTTTCTTCCTGTGTACCTTATTCTGTAAACCCTCAGCAGTAAGGAAATTCCATGGAAGCTTTCCAATGAATTTAAAAATGTCAGTCAAGCATCGCTTACTCCTCTACCCGTCTGTCTATGTGTGTCTTTTTGCAGTCGCCGGTGGCCCCCAGCCTGCTCCTGTTTTTGTAGACAGAACTCCATTAACTCAAGAGTCAAATATTTTATGAATTCTGAAGTTAGCATGGGAGGTATACCCCTTCAAGATGAAGGTGACCTGTAACTATGTGCAAATGTTTTCCATCAGTAGCTGTGTTTATCCATTTAATCTTGCCAAATATTGTGCTAATAGGAATCAACATGTACGGTGGCTTTTGCTTTGTTTGTTTTGTTTGTTTTTCAAAACAGGGTTTCTCTGTGTAGCTTTGTGCCTTTCCACTCAAACTCACAAAGACGGTGGCACACGCCTTTAATCCCAGCACTCAGGAGGCTGAGCCAGGCGGATCTTTGTGAGTTTGAGGCTTTTGCTTTTAAAAAGAGAAAAAGAAGATTAGAAAGTGAAACTCTATTAAGACTTAAAAGCCTACTGTATGCCAGAGAATGGGGTATCGATGGAAATCCAGTGTGATGAGTAATGTAAGGATTGGGGATGGGGTGGGGGGCATTGTAAGCATCCTGTGTGTCCAGAAAAGAGCCTGCCTTTGGTGATTGGGACATTTGAGTTGAACTGTAACAATTGAAGAGATTGGAAATACGATCCTGAAGGGTCAGACATTCCAGACTGAGAAATAAGAGGGGAAGCTGAAGATGTTTGGGAAGAAATCTGAGAGACAAAATAGGAAAGGTAAATCAAGGTGAGGAAGAAAAAATTGTAAATATCATGCTATCGTTTGAAGTTTACTCTGTGGCCTTCAGAGATTGATTGGTTTGTAATGTACTTTAAAGAAAAAACTTGTACTGGGGATTGAGATAACTCGGCCTAGTCATCTTGCTGTCCCTGCTGAGGACCTGAGTCTGGTTTCCGGTTCCCCCACTGGGCAACTCACAACCACCTTAACTGTTCCAGGGCTGTGGCTTTCAACCTTCCTAATGCTTCAACCCTTCAATACAGTTCCTCACGTGGTGGGGACCCCAACTAGACACTTATTTTCGTTGCTACTTCATAGCTGTCATTTTGCTACTGTTCTGAATAGTGATGTAAATATCTGTGTTTTCCAATGGTCCTAGGAGCCCCCTGTGAAAAGGGTTGTTCAGTGTCCCAAGAGGGATCGTGACACACAGGTTGAGAACCACAGTTCCAGGGGACAGCCTGCTCTGGCCTTTGTGGACACACACATACATGGTGCATGCACATACACACAAATCCACAAATCACACACAAATAAAAATAAATCTTCTTAAAACTTTATTATTGATGTGTGAGCGTGCCACAGTGTGTGTGTGCAGAGGTCAGAGGACGGCTTTGTGGAGTTAATTCTTCCACCTTTATAGGGACTCCGGGGACTGAACTCAGGTCCCAAGGCTTGCCTGGCTAGTGCTGTAGGAAGCTATTTAGCCCTCCTCCTTCTCCTCCCCCTCCTCTTCTTTTCATTTTAACATCACCACAATACAGAGGACCAAAATCAAGAAATTTCAAATCAAATCCACAGACGGTATTTAGATTTTTCCAGTTGCCCCAGTAATGCTCTTTGCAAACCTTTTCTCTGCTGCAGAATTCAGGGAATTCAGGGTCTCACACTGCATCTCCTTTCCAGTCTGGAGCAGTGTTTTGACTTTTGTGTCTTTCCTGACCTTGGCATTTTCAGGAAGAGTACAGGACCATTATCTGTAGGAGCCGTTCCATTATGACGATGCTTGCCAAAAACCAACACAACGGAGATGCTCTGTCTGCCTGGGTGTTTTGTATTTTCTAGAAACTTTATGTCTCTGGAGTGTACCGTATATGTGGGTGGGTGTGTATCTGACTACTCTGACCTAGCTTTACCTTCTTAGATTATGATTTTTGTTTGTTTATTTTGTCTTGCTTCTTGTGTTTTTATGTGTTTTGTTTGTTGTATTGGGGGGGGGGGGGGCGGGTCAGTGTTTTGAAATAGGGTCTTGCAATGTAGCCCAAGCTAGCCTCCAGTTCTCAATCCTCCTCCCTCAGCCTCCCAAGTAAAAGCCTCCTATGAGGTCACTGTCTCAGGAGGCTCATTTATTATTCCTTTCATACGGCCATTCAGTTGTCCTGACATCATTTGCTGAAGAGTCTTTTGTCCCCACTGAAGCACTTTGGCACCGTTATCGAAAGACAATTAGCAAGAGCTGTGACTTGAAATTGCCGCGATGCTCCCAAACTTATGTTGAAATGTAATTACTGTTGGCCATGTCGGGAGATGGGACCTTTGAGAGGTAATTAGGCCCCGAGGCCTCATGGGTGGGATGCATGCAGTCACTAATCAATGCATGAGTTCAGCCCTTCTTTGCTCTTAGCTTCCCGCCTCCCATCATTTGACAAGAAAACGCCAGTGTCTTCACACTAGACTTCCCAGAACTTTAAGTCAGTACATGTCTGTTCATTATAAATTATCCAGGCCTAGGTGTGGTATTATAGCATCACAAGATAAACTAAAGCAAGCATAAAGGTTACTTCTTGACTCAGTGCTATGTTCCATGAATATATATGTCTTTTTGTTTTGTTTTGTCTTTCTAGACAGGGTTTCTCTGTGTAACAATCCTGCCTGTCCTGGATCTCGCTCTGTAGACCAGGCTAGCCTCAGACTCACAGAGATCCGCCTGCCTCTGCCTCTCAAGTGCTGGGATTAAAGTCGTTCACCACCTTGCCCAGTTGATAATTTGTCTTTATGTCCACGTCTCACTCACTTGATTTATTGTACCTTTATTAAAATAAATCGTAGCATTAATAAAATTTGAGTGCAGGTGATATCACTCTCCCAAGTTTGTATTTATTGTGGCTATTCAGAATCCTGAGCATTGTCATATAAGTTTCAAATTCAACTGATCAACCTCTATTTTAAAAAAAAAGCCTATTAACAGCAAGGAATGGTAGTTCATGCTTGTAATCACTAGTTGGGTAGCTGAGGCAGGAGGATTGCCACAGTTTGAGGCCAGACTGGGTTACAGAATAAAATGTTTGTCTCATAAACCAAAACCAAAGCAAAACAAAATGTCTCTCCTAAGAGTTGACATCCTCTTGAGTTTTCCGTCTGTGAACTTAACATTTTTCTCTGTTTATTTTGGGCTTTCTTTTCATTACTTCTGTTATGTTTCATAATTTTTAGTGCCTAAGTCTTGAACATCACTTGTTAAATTTATTTCTAAGTATTTTTCATGTTACCAGGATTAGAATTGTTTTCCTCTTTCTATTTTCAAGTGGTTGGCAATCTAGAAATTCAGCTGATCATTGTATACTGATCCTGCATCCACTGCATTGCAAACTGGGTCATTAGTTCTATAGTAAATTTTTTGTCCATTTCTTAGCGCTTTCTACATGCAATAATGACAACTTTGCTTTTCATTTCCAATTTACACACCTTTAATGTCTTTAGTTGTACCACTGTAGTGATAAGAACTTATAATAAATCATTAAAAATAAATGATAAAGCTAGGGGTGGGGCGGTGCACACACACACACACACACACACACACACACACACACACACACGCGCACGCACACCTTTAATCCCAGCACTAGTGGGGTGGAGGTAGGCAGGTGGATCTCTTGAGTTCCAGGGATACATAATGAGACTTTGACAAAAGAAAGAAAAAAAAGAAAGGAAGGAAGGAAGGAAGGGGAGGGAGGGAGAGAGAGAGAGAGAGAGAGAGAGAAAGAAAGAAAGAAAGAAAGAAAGAAAGAAAGAAAGAAAGAAAGAAAGAAAGAAAGGGTGAACCAGTGTCTATTCTGAATACAGAGAGGAAGTCTTCAGTGTTTCATCACTAAGAATGGCATTGACTGTGTAGGTTTTACACACGTACCCTTGAAATTCCATTCCTTCTATTCTTAATTTGTTGAGATATTTTTCATGAATAACTATTGAGTTTGTCAAATGCCTTTTCTATATCTACTGAGAAAAGCCTGTGAATTTTGTCTTTTCTGTTTGTATGACCTTTTTTTTTAAAAAAAAAAACATTGACTTTCACATATTAAACCAACTTTGCAATTCTGAGGTAAACTCCATGTGGCCATGTCATAAAATCCTTTTCCTATGTGACTGTAGTTGTCTGGGTAGGTATTTTATTGAATGTTCTCATATGTACAGTGGTTTCTTTGTCTGGTTTCTTACCATGATGATACTGGCCCTGGGGAATAAATTGAGGAAGATTTCTTTCTCTTTAAAAATAGTTAGGAAGAGCTATGAAATATTTGCCGTGTATTCTTCGACTATGTGGTCAAATCCATCTATGAGCCATGTCATCCTGGACTTTTGTTTGTCGGTAGATTTGTAATTACTCCTTCACTTTCTATGTAGTCAGATTTTCTATTTCTTCTTGAGTATTTTTGTCTTTCTAGGCATTTGTCCAACCAACTTGACCACTTTGGTTCCATAAACATATTTGTTATAGTCTCTTTAATGTTTAAAGATGCCTGGAGGAGAAACTTGTTTGTTTTGTGGTCCCTCAAGGTGCATCCATCTCGCTGATCTTTCGTAGGCCCAGCCTTTGTGTGGGCAGTTTCTGGGGCAGTATCAGCCCTCAGCCAGCTGGCTCTCTTCTGTTGGTTTCTTGATGATCTGTGGTTTGCAGCAGTGTGCCTGTGATGAAGGAATGGATCTCATTTTACACTACCTGTATCTTTTTCTTTTTGCAATGTATTGAACTTTTTGAAAGTGTAGACCAATGTTCTTCATTAAAGTTAGAAAGACTTAGCCATTATTTTGTTTAAAAAGAAAATCCTTTTTTGCCTCCGTCTCCCTGTTTTTTGTTTGGTTGTTTGTTTGTTTGTTTTGTTTTTTGGTTATCTTATTCTTTATGTACTGATGCTGCTAATGTTGTCCCAGGCGTTTCAGAAACTCCCATCATTTGAATGTCTGGAGCACTGAAATGGCTCAGTAGATAGAGGAGCTTGCTGCACAAGCCTGGAGACCTGAGTTCAATCCCCGGAACCCATGATGGAAAGAGAGAACTGGCTCCACAGACCTTGACCACTGTCCTCTGACCTTGGCCGGCATGCCATAGCGTGAGCACACACGCATGCACACACACACACACACACACACACACACACACACACACACACACAGAGTAATAATTAACCGATTACATGTACAAGAAAGACCAAAGACTAAACATTGTCAGAGGAGGCTAGATGTCTTAGATGAGATTAGTCTTGAGAGGAAGATGTGTATGTCCTTGTCTTTCAAGGTTCTCCTGTGTCATGTAAAATCCCACCTGTGCCTCCACTTATTCCTTTTCCTTCAGTCTCCAGCCTCCAATGGATGCCTCTCCCATCTCTCTAATCTTCTGGCCTAAGATCGTTCTTCTGAGTGATAGCCACACCTACCGGTATCAATGTGCATGGACTTGATTTTGAGTCTCTCCTTTTGTCCTCTTCACTCTTCCTTACAGACCCCACCCTCACCTTTGCTCTGTGCAAACTCTTAGTGCACGTCTGTTGCTGAAGGCATTGGATGCTGGCGGTTTGTGTGTGCTTCGTTCAGAGGTCACATTATGCAGGTCTTCTCCTTGGTCGCCTCTGATCTCCCCTCCCGCATGTCTTGGAGAGTCATTGCAGTGGCGTAGTGTGGAGTGTGCTGGTGAGCCTCGGACAGGAGGGGGGCGGGTGTCAGAGAGCAGAATAGGCATCATTTCAGAACACACCCGTGTCAGGATGATCCTGCGTCGTGGTGCATTGGAGAGTCGGCCTGGAGCCCAGGTAAGAGATCGGGAATTCCTGCTTCTGGAAACTGATAGAACTTAAGGAAACAGGGATTAGATCCACGAAGTCCTTTGTGCAACTCCTTCCTCCTCTAAGTGATTCCTGCTGAAATACATTCCAGATCCCTTAAATAAGGAAAGATCATACTGAGAAATTATGTTCAGAACCCGTTTGTTTGTTTGTTTGTTTGTTTTAATATAGATCTCACTTTGTAGTCCTGACTGGCCTGGACTTGCTCTGTAGCCCAGGCTGGCTGGAAGTTCACAGAGATCCACCTGCCTCTGCCTCCTGAGTGCTGGGATTAAAGGTGTGCACTACCACTGCCTGGCTGGAGCCTTATTTGATGGCAGTCAGAAGTTTGGCTGATATGACAGAGATCTGATCAACTGGAGCAATGAACCACAAACCCTCTGAACAAAAGAAGGGGGTGTAAATAATTCAATCACTAAACAGAATAACGTACCTAGAAGGAAATAAGAAGATAACGCCTAGACTGGAGCCTCACAATTAAAAAACGGGCGCCATGGTGCACCCCAGTGATCCCGGCATTTAAGAGGGTGAAACAGAATTAGAAGTCCAGCGTCATCCTCAGCTACGTTCTGAGTTTGAGGCCAGCCTAAGATACTGAATGTATAAGGCTCTCCAAAAACAACAACAAAACGCCCAGTTTCATTATTAAACTTTAGCGTCATGGTCACAGGTTTCCCCAGTAGCTGTAGTGCTTATAAACTAGGTGAAATAATCTATGAAATTCTATACTAATAACCTTCTAAGGATGTTTTATACTCTCTTCTCTTTCCAGACAAAGATATGTGGGCTACTTTTAAGTTAATGATACTTCTGTAAAGCAATATGGTATAATCAATAAAGTTTCCAGGGCCTAATCTGTTGGATTTTCCCTGGGGTTGATATTTTCCCCCTTTAATGGGGATTTGAACCCACTGTTTAAAAAACTAACAAAAATTTTTCTACAAACACTATATGAGTAATAACCATTTACTCAGCTAAACGTTATGTTCCATAATATAATTTTGTTCTGCTTTTTTGAGACAGTGTCTCACTGTGTGGCCTATACTGGCCTTTGATTTATAATCTCAGCATCCCAAGGGCTACTGGTGTGTGTGTGTGTGTGTGTGTGTGTGTGTGTGTGTGTGTGTGTGTGTTTTCTGAGAGAAAAATCTCATGTATCCCAGACTTGCCTGGAGCTCACTATGTAGCTAAGGGTGACCTTGAGCTTTCTGATCATCCTGCCTCTGCCTCTCCCTGGTGCTGGGATTACAAGTAAGCACTACCATGCCATCAAACCCAGAGTTTAAACCATGCTAGGCAAGCATTCTACCAATTGAGCCACACAGGCGCCCCCTAGTGTTTTTTTTAATTGTAGCAAGTAAGGGGTCGATTACTTCTCTCTCCATTGAGATAACCTCTGGATGAAAAAGACACTATTAATACTCGTCTGAAGTATATTTATTGGATTCTAATTCCATACCGGCTCCACCGCGCTTCAGTTTCTCATCTACACAGTTGGATAATATAACACAAGAGTGTTTATACAGACTGTGTGAAGGTAGACAATGCTATCTCAGTGTTCACTCCTGTAATTACCATTATTAAATTATGCACACAAGATTTTGCTGGATAAAGGGGTGGAATTTTTTAGGCTAATTTCACATTTTATAGCATCAATTTCCTACCCTGATTTATTTGATCATTTTGGCCTTATCTCTCATTGAATGTTTAGTAACAATTATAAGCATCAACAATGTGAATGATAATAAAAATGAGAGCCAGTATTTTCTTAGAGATCCCTGTGGATATGAAACCCTTGGGGAAGAATTAGAAATTTGTATCTCCTTTCTGATGTATGATTATTATTAATTTCTTGGGGGGGATTTAAAAATGGGTCAGTCACCCCAATACAAATAAAAGCTAAGAACAAGAAATGGCACCTTGACAAGCTGGTTGGATCAGGTTAAAAAGGCAACCTGGGTTACAACCTCAGGACTACTTGTTGAGAGGACACACACACACACACATACACACACACACACACACACACACACACACCTCACATCCATACCACATAGACCACTTCCTACACACACATGCACATCTCACATTCATATCACATACACACAATAATTAATAATAATAATAATAATAATAATAATAATAATAATAAAGTATAACCCAAACTTTTTTGTTTTGTTTTTGTTTTTTTCGAGGCAGGGTTTCTCTGTGTAGCTTTGTGCCTTTCCTGGAGCTCGCTCTGTAGACCAGGCTGGCCTCGAACTCACAGACACCTGCTGGTGGCGCTCGCCTTTAACCCAGACATTTTAAGGAAATGGTGTTCTGAGAAAATCCGCATTGTTCGGTGACCACGGTTTTCTTTCTTCTGTCCACCAGGTGGAGGTGTAGAGCTTTGTACTCTGCCTTGTTGCGAAATTCTTCCCCCTGGCCGTGCGGTTCCGGTGAGTGAGTTAGGAAGGCAAACCCCGTGTTCAAGAGTATGGACGTCCCTCCCCTTCCATTGCGCTTTACAGCCTTGCATTTTAATCATTTCCTCGGGGATAATAAAAGCAATAGATAAAAGCGTTTTCTTCTTTTTTCCGTGACCTGTGGTCAGCACGAGCAATCATCAGAAGACACACGCACACACACACACACACACACACACACACACACACCCCTGGGTTTGCAAAATAGCACCCGAGCGCTCATTTCTACTGTACAAAGAAAGCAAAAACCAGAGGGTGGAAATAAACCGCAGGCAACCCGGGCAAAGTGTCCGTATAAATACGAACTGTGAGCACACTGCGTCCCGCGTAACCCGACGAATAAGAGTCGCTCTTGTTTTCTAGGTGCGACGCTGTACGTCAATCCCGACGCTAACTTAAGTCGCTCTCGCTGTAATGGAAAAGTATGAAAAGCTGGCTAAGATTGGAGAAGGGTCTTACGGGGTTGTCTTCAAGTGCAGAAACAAGTCGTCTGGACAAGTGGTAGCTATCAAAAAATTCGTGGAATCCGAAGACGATCCGGTTGTTAAGAAAATAGCGCTGAGAGAAATCCGGATGCTGAAGGTAGGTCACGTGCTCCGCAGGCTAAAAGCGACCGAGAATTTTAAAGTCGGATTTCTTTTCCGTTGCACTTCATTTCCTGGGGCATCAGCAACTTTGGGGAATAGGGTTGGACTTTGGCCTCTTTGGCTTTTATCAGATATGTGTGAGCCTAGCAGTAGGTGGTTAAAACAGGGAAGTACTCGGCATTCCGTACACCCCATCCTGATTGGGAAACATCCACTCTGTCCCAAGTGTCCTGACCCTACTGTTTACCGACGGCCCTCCACCTGGCCATCCTCTGGACATTGCCCCCACACACTCTCCCAACCAACCGGCAAAACTTACTGCTCCAGTAAAAACCAGTGTACATGGCCGGGTGATCCTTAGTCGGAGGCGGATCCACGCAGGTGTCTCCAGGGGCACTGGGGCCCCTCTGTGCTAAGGATCACCCGGCCATGTACACTGGTTTTTACATTTTTAAAAAATAATTTTATTTCATGTGCATGGGTGTTGGGACTCCTGGAACTGGAATTACAGATGGTTGTGAGCTGCCATGTGGGTGCTGGGAATTGAACCCAGGTCCTCTGATAGAGCAGTCAGTGCTCTTAACCGCCGAACCACGCTCCAGCCCCCTACATTTTTTTTTTCCTTTTGTTACCTTTGCTTTTACTCTGAGGGAACTCGATGTAGAAGTTTCGTATGTTCTCGGTGGAAATGTTTCCCTAACCTAAAAACCCCTCCGTTTTCAGAGCTGTAAGACCTAGGATGAGCTTCTCCCGAGGGAACATGAACACCCGTGGGAACCCCTGGGGGTCCCACTGAAATGCAGAGTCTGGAGGTGGGGGGATTTGGGATGGGTCCTGGAGCGCCTCAACATTTGTAACAGGCTCCCAGAGGTGGAGAAGCCGCTGGTGTGGGAGCGCACGTTTGAAGAGCACACAGCCAGCCTTCATTATCTAAGTATCTTCTGTTACTTTTTAATGGAATTTCAGCTTGTAAAAGTGAATAATTACATTATTTCTCCTTTTCAAATATCGTGTGCAGGAGTTTTTCCCCCTCTAATCTATGGCAGTGTTTCACTTAAAATAGAATTTGGGCTGGGCGGTGGTGGCGCACGCCTTTAATACCAGCACTCGGGAGGCAGAGCCAGGTGGATCTCTGTGAGTTCGAGGCCAGCCTGGGCTACCAAGTGAGTTCCAGGAAAGGCGCAAAGCTACACAGAGAAACCCTGTCTGAAAAACAAAAAACAAAAACAAACAAACAAACAAAAAAGAATTTGATTTAAAATGAGTGGCTCTTACCACTTGACCAGCAGGGGGCGCTAGTGAACCAGGCTACTCTGGCGATGTTAGGTTTTTGCTTACTTGCTTATAATTTCTGGGTTAAAACTGCCCGGATCCGAGGATGCTCTTTTACGTGCAAAGTAGCCACGCGTCGTTCTGTGAGGCGTCTGGTGATGGCTCACAACCGCTTTCCTGCGTTTTGCTCTTGCTCCGTGGCTAGCCCCGAACATATCCCTTTTTTATTTTCCTCACACTCTCCTCCTATTTACCTTCCAGCTGCCTCCTCCTCACACTGCCTGTCGCACTTCAGGCAACCACAGGGCTGGCTAAGTCAACGTCACTAGCTAGAGTCGCTGTGGATCGCCCGCTTGCCCACAGACAGTACCCCCCCCCGCCGTCCCCCCCCACCCCCCCACCCCCACCCCCGGTTAAACTTGGGCACGGCTGCCGGCGGCGTGGAGCTGCAGGGCCTGTGAATCCCTTGTCCACCTGGCAGGAAAACTGTCCCGCTTCCAAACTGTAGTTTTGCTAGAGCCTGGTAAAGCAGCCTGACTCTTGAGAAACCACCCCAGCCACCCTTTGACCTTCGCCTCTTTCTGCCAGTGGAGTTCACAGAATGCAAATTGACTTGGGGCTCTGGACACATTTCTCATGGGTCTCGCTTCCCCGACTATTAAGCTCGGGTGATTTTGTTGTTGTTTTACAGAGTGTGTGTGTGTGTGTGTGTGTGTGTGTGCCGTCTAATGTAGGTGCTGGAAACTTAGCTTCAAGTTGTCTGTCTTAACTTCTGAGCTATCGTTCCAGCCCAGATTTTTTTTTTTTTTTTAATGGAGCCACACTTGCAGATAGAGATCTACAGCCAGCCGTGCAATGGAAAGTTCTGAATGTGCCTAAGACTCTCTACTGAGCCTGCAAAATACTTATTGAACTGCTATAATGTATAAAATGGTGTGTGTGTGTGTGTGTGTGTGTGTGTGTGTGTGTGTGTTGGAAAATTGATTTCTCTACTGATAGACTACAAGGAAAAGGAGTTACAGATAGGTGAGGTCATATGTCCTGGGTGGCCCAGAGACATCCAGGTTTATAGTTTTTGCCCCAGATTCCTGTGTAGCTAAATACCCCACCACTCTCTGGAAACCTTCTGGCATGTACGCTGAACTATTTGGGCCCCCTCAGCATAGGCAGAGCAGCCAAGTGTGCTAGCTTATCTATAGATGTTTGGGGGTTTTGTTGTTGTTTTGTTTTGTTTTGTTTTTTGAGTTTTGGTTCCTGTCCTGGATCTCGTGCTGTAGACCAGGCTGGCCTCGAACTCACAGAGATCTGCCTGCCTCTGCCTCCAGAGTGCTGGGATTAAAGGCGTGCTCCATCACCGCCCGGCTGCCTACAGTTGTTCTTGTTTCTACCTGTTATATTGACTTCTATACTAAGATTTTTATATTCACTCTTGGTATAGATTATCTAACTTGATCAGCATTTTAATTTTGGTTTAAAATATTGACCAAAGGGCTGGAGAGATGGCTCAGCCGCTAAAAGCACTTACTGCTCTTACAGAGGATGTGGGTTCAGTTCCACAACCATCTGCAACTCGAGTTCCAGGTGATCTGATGCCCTCTGGCCTCTTTGGGTACCAGGCATACAAGTAGTGCACATACATACATACAGGCAAAACACTCATCACATAAAAACACTTTTTAAAAAATGCATGTATAGGCCGGGTGGTGGTGGTGGCAGCACACGCCTGTAATCCCAGCACTCAGGAGGCAGAGGCAAAAGGATCTCTGCGAGTTCGAGGCCAGTCTGGTCTATAGAGCTAGTCCAGGACAGGCTCCAAAGCTACAGAGAAACCTTGTCTCGAAAAAACAAAAACAAAAACAAAAAAAAAAGCATGTATATAATACTATATTGCACAGGAAAAGCAAAAAGGAAAATAGCAAAGACTGCTTTCTGAACTATTTCCATGTGCAATAGAATTCAACACATGTACCTTCTGTACATCAGAGCAAACAGCAGAGTCAAACGGCAGAGCAGAATGCAATGAAAAGACTACCTGAATGCATTAACTGGGAGGGACTCCTGCCATGAGAAGTGTACCCAAAACTTAAGCGCAAGGATCTGTTATTGCTGAGGCCAACACTAGAAACCGGACTGCATTTAAATCCAGCCAACATTTTCATTTCGTCCATAGTAAAAGGGGACTGGAAAGATGGGCTCAGAGTAAGAATACACACTGCTCTTGTAGATGACCCGTTTGTTTCCCAACACCCACATCTAGTGGTTCACAACTGCCTGTAACTCCAGCTCCAGGGCATCTGGTGCCCTCTTCTGGACTCTCTGAGCACCTGCACTCACATGCATGTACACACACACACACACACACACACACACACACACACACAATTAAAAAGAAAATAAAACTTTTTCAGTCCATGATAATGTGTAAGGTATGTAGGCACTGATTATGTTATAGTCTTTTGCATAATAATTCCTTTTCTTCAATTCTTCATTTACGTTATGACTTGTGTGTTCCTAGTTTTCATACACTGCACAGTGGTTTCACGTTAGTGCAGTGTCTGCACTCTGCTATCACCAGAGAGTTTTAAACAGTTTGGCTACCATCATTATTGACTTGTTACAAAAAATCTTAAATGTATCCCATCTTGAAGTTCCTGTGGCTCTGGGAGCCATTTACCTTATGAAGCACTGTAACAAAATTCTACACAAGAGGCTGGAGAGATCACTTAGCTAGTGAAGCATTTGCTATACAAGCCTGAGGACCCCAGTTCAGATCCCCAGCACCCATGTCCAAGGCTGTGCTCCATGGCATGTGTCTATAACCCCAGTTCTGGGGAGACAGAGACAAGGGGACACCTAGGACTTGCTGGACAGCCAGTCTAGCTGAGTCCGGGTAAGTGACACAGCTCAGTGAGAGACCCTATCTCAAAAATTAGAGGGAGAGGGGAGGCAAGATGGCTCAGCAGGTGAAGACGCTTGCTGCCAAGTCTGACAGCCTGAGTTCAATCCCCGGGACTTCCGTGGTCGGAAGAGAACATCAGTCCCCACAAGCTGTCATCTGACCTCCATGCATGTGACATTGCACATCCAGGAGTGTGTACACAACCATGCACCCAGACACATATGTTAATTAGTTAACTAATTAATTAGTAATAAAAAGGTTAAAGGGGAAAGAAATTAAAGCGGACACCTTATACATAAACACACACACACACACACACACACACACACACACACACGTTTGCACCCCAAAAATATACATATACACCAACACACACAATATTAAAAAAAAAAATCTGCCCAGAGATACAATCATCAGAAGGACCTTGTTCTGCTGGTGTCACAGGAGTCTGGGGGGGGGAGGGTAGTTGTGAGTAGAAAAGTCACTCAAGTGTACATAGCAGCTGTGAGTGGAAACGTGCAATCACTCAAGTGTGCATCTCAATCCTTTCGGCAGCAGTTGAAACACCCAAACCTTGTGAACCTCATCGAGGTGTTCAGAAGAAAGAGAAAGATGCACCTAGTTTTCGAGTACTGTGATCACACGCTGTTACACGAACTGGAGAGAAACCCAAACGGGTAAGTGATGCAGACACTGGGGTCCGGTGGCCAGACAGTGGGCGATGGCCAGTTTCAAATCCCAGCCCTGGTCCCACCCCCTCACCCCCACCCCACCCCCACCTGTCCATCCTGATGCATCTGGCTACTATCCTCCAGCTTCACGTAGGGTGTGCTCAACCTGGGTAAAGTGTAACCAGGAGAACAGATAGGCAGCGAGTCTAAATCCCCCTGTAGCTTGAGAGGAAAGCACACACCGGATCACCTGACCTCAAGGGGGGACCGCAATTCAGTTAGAGGAAATCTAATCGTCTAACTCACCAGTAAGTTAAAATATGGAGGTACATATGGGGCTGCAGAGATGGCCCAGCAGTTAAGAACACTGGCGGCTCTTGCAGAGGACCTGGGTTCAAATCCCAGTACCCCCATGGTGGCTCACAACCATGGGAACTCCAGCTCCAGGGAACCTGATGCCCTCTTTTTTTTTTTTTTTTTTTTTAAGATTTATTTATTATGTATACAGAAGAGGGCGCCAGATCTCATCACAGATGGCTGTGAGCCACCATGTGGGTGCTGGGAATTGAACTCAAGACCTCTGGAAGAACAGTCGGTGCTCTTAACCTCTGAGCCATCTCTCCAGCCCCCCCCCATGCCCTCTTCTGTCCCTCCCTGCACATGTTGCACATATGTACATGTAGGGAAACACTCACACACATGAAATTTTTTTAATCTTTCAAAAAGGAAAGAAGACAGCTGCAAATCTGACTGAAATGATTGAAGAATTTTCCTTAAATGAGCATGGGTTTTTAGATGAAAACACCTGCTATAAATGCATGGACGTTGCCTCATCTTTTTTTTTTAATTTAATTTAATTTTTTTATTTTTCAAGACAGGGTTTCTCTGTGTAGCCCTGGCTGTTCTAGAACTCACTCTGTAGCCCAGGCTGGCCTCAAACTCACAGAGATCCACCTGCTTCTGCTTCCTGAGTGCCCAGTGAATGCCTCATCAATTTTTTTGTAGCACAAAATTCTAATCATAATGTGCCAATAGAATATTTTTTAAACTTGAAAAAATTAGAACAAACCAAGACATTTTTTAAAGAAGAAAAAGGGAACATGGTAAGCGATTTTGTTTAAAAAAAAAAAAAAAAAAAGTTCCACAAATAAAACCAAAAAAGAATTTCCGTAAACTATTACCACAATTAATAATTTTTCAGACTGACTAAGTTGAGGGCTGTGGTATACTAGAGAAGCTGAGACAGGAGAATTACAAGTTCAAGGTGAACCTGAGCAACTTAGTCAAGATCCTGTCTCAAATGTTTGAAGAAGGGTTAGGGATCTAGCTAAGGGCTCGCTGGGCATGTGCAAGGCACAGGGGTTTAATCCGAAGCCCCCTCCCAAACAAAACAGGTGTGCAGGCCTCCTCCAACTAGAGAGACTGTATCTAGGTGGATCATCTGGCAACGTGTATAAATACTTTTCAAACTGTGCATACTTCAGCCATAGAATTCCACTTAGAGAAATGTGTATGGGGAAATATTCCCATAAGGGCAAAAATACACATACAAATATTCAAACATCATTATACGGAACTGGGATGGACCTAATTTTCCAACAGTAAAGAATTGGGGAGCCAAGACATGACTCTCTCCTGGGAAGTCCATACCTACACGAGGATATGTTCATCTTCTCTTTCCCTTAATCCCATGTGGAATGGTAAGAGTGGATTCATATGCCTGTCATCTTGGTGCTGGGAAAGCTGAGACAGGAAGATCCCTGGAACTGGCCAGCTGCTCTCTCCAAATCAGCGAGCTCCAGGTTCAGTGAGAGACCCTGTCTCAAAAGTAACGATAGGGCTAGAGAGATTAATAGGCTGAGAGATGACTCAGCCGTTAAGAACATGTATGGCTCTTCCAAAGGACCTGAGTTCAATTCCCAGCACACATGTCAGGTGGCTCATAACAGTCTGTAACTCCAGTTCCAGGGGATCTGACATCTCCATGGGCATCCACACTTGACTGCAGATATACACAGACACTGTCTTCATCAGGGTGTCTACTGCTGTGATGAAACACCGTGACCAAAAAACAAGTTGGGGAGGAAAGGGTTTATTCAGCTTACACGTCCACATCACTGTTCATCACTGAAAGAAGTCAGGACAGGAACTCAAGCAGGGCAGGAACCTGGAGGCAGGAGCTGATGCAGAGGCCATGGAGGAGTGCTGCTGACTGGCTTGCTCCTCATGGCTTGCTGAAGCTGTTTGCTTATAGAACCCAGAACCACCAACCCAGGGATGGCACCACCCACCGTGGGCTGGACCCTCCCACATTGATCACTAATTGAGAAAATGTCTCACAGCTCCATCTCACCTGAGGCTCCTTCCTTTCTGATGACTCTAGCATGTGTCAAGCTGACATAAAACCAACCAGTACAGACATGCACACATAAAAATGGAATAAAGTTGAGCAGTGGTGGTGCACGCCTTAATCCCAGCACACAGGAGGCAGGGCCAGGTGGATCTCTGTGAGTTCGAGGCTAGCCGGGTCTACAGAGTGAGATCCAGGACAGGCACCAAAACTACACAGAGAAACCCTGTCTCAAAAGAAAAAAAGAAAGAAAGAAAGAAAGAGAGAGAGAGAAAGAAAGAAAAGAAGAGAGAGAGAAAGAAAGAGAGAAAGAAAAAAAAAGAGAGAAAGAAAGGAAGGAAGGAAGGAAGGAGGGAAGGAAGGAAGGAAGGAAGGAAGGAAGAAATTGAATAAAAAGCCAGGCAGTGGTGGTACACCCCTTTAATCCCAGCATTCAGGAGGCAGATGCAGGCGGATCTCTTGAGTTTGAGGCCAGCCTGGACTACAAAGCGAGTTCCAGGACAGCTAGGGCTGTTACACTGAGAAATTCTGTCTTGAAAACCCAAAACAAAACAAAGCAAAGCAAAGCAAAAAAAAAAAAAAAGTTATTTTATTTTAAATAAAAACAAGACATTTTATTAACATTTAAGTATAAAATAAGGAAAATAAAATAAATATTTAAAATAGAATAATTAGGTGGACAGAAGATACCAGGAAACCAACCCCTGGCCTTCAACATGTGCACAATATGTACACATAGGTATGCATACACAGACACACATGCATCACACAACACACACAAGTGAACTGTGAGGTCGGCGTCATCTTCAGGTGACCAAGGCTGCAGTTTCTGAGCTGGGGAGCTCAAATCGCCTGGACGTGATGCCCATTCAGTCTCAAACCGAGCCAACCGATCTTTGCATTAAGCTTTTCAGTATTGCTCGTACGTAGTATTTGTGTTTACGCTCGACCAAAGTACAGTAGTTAGACACGGAGTCGCGACTGATTTCTACGGAGGGTTTTGTTTCACTCAGCAATGAGTTGAAAGCTGCTGCTGCTTGTGGCAGAATGTCCCTGGCGTGCTCTCCCCGTCTGGACCTGGCGCCGTCCATCTGCATCTCCACAGCCCCGTCTCCTCTCTAAGGTCACTGGGATTCATCCCTGGTGGATGGTGTTCTGCCCGCAGTGGACTCTGCCCCTTGGACTCTGAGCTGAACTAGACAGGGCCACGACATTCCAGTAAGAAGTCTTTGCAGATCCTCTTTGACAGCCCCTATCGAATCTGCTTGGCTTCTCATTAACGAGGTTAGCAGTCAGGGTTCTGACCGTTTCTGAACCCTCACACCCGCCTTGCTTCCCAGTTGCCCTCACCTGGAGTCCCTGGGTGCCTACCTGGTATCCTGCGTCTGTGGATACAGCCGCCTAGTGCCTGTGCCCGTCTCTCCCCAGGGCGGATGCCGTCCTTCTCCCTTATCCACATCAGCTTTCTAATTCTCATCCCCATAGTCACGTTACTCCTTAGAAACCTGCTCTCTCTACTGTATCACTTCTTGCTTGATTCCTTTTGATGACTTTGGATTTAAAGCAAGGTTCTGGAAGGTTCCGTGGAACTCTACAGGCTCTTGCTTCAGCTTTCTATTTCCCCACACTCTGTCTCCCCAGAACATCGTCTATCTCTGGGACCTCTGGTCACCATGCCAGCGTCATGGTCATGACTACTGGCTTCATCTGACCTCAGACCTTCATCTCCTAAACACAAGTGGATGTGAAGCTCAGGCATTTTGGTGGTAGCTTTCTCAGTGAATTTAATTGTGTTATTCCATGTTCACACAGGCCAAACAGAAGCTTCCATAACTCTCTACGGTTATAACTTACGAAAGTAGGAAGTAGCAGAGTGGGATTTGAACTTGAGCAGTATCCAGGGAGGCTGTGGTCACCTTTGCATTTCATTAAAAAAAAAAAAAAAAAAGTTGTTGTCTTGGGTTTGCCTAGGGAAAGGTTAGACAGGATAAAATTATAAGAAAACTCAGTGCAGGAAACAGAAATAGATACTTCACCTGGAAAAGGATTTATTCTGAGAATTAGGTCTCTCATAATATTGATAATCAGGTCTGGAGTCAAAGGTTGCCACCAGATACCTGGCTGTGAAGAGCATGCTACTATAATCATGACCTAAGGTAAGGAACTGCTCTGAGGAAAATCTTCCCCTACATTCATTTTGCTGAATGGACCAGCCTCACATGGAAGCACCTGGCATGAGGACCAGCCATAACTGATGGCCTGAGTTCCAGCCCAGGGATCCAGATGGTGGAAAGAGAGATCTCACCCCTCCAAGTTGTCTCCATACCTACTTACATACGTACACACGTGCACACAAAATAAGAAGCGTAAAATATAATTTAAAATTGTAAATACAAAAATTAAACCTTCACGTCTCTGGTTTCTGAAAATAGCAGTCCCATATGCATCAACAGAGTTGGGAAGATGAGCCACACGCCGAGAAAAAGATCTGCAGTTCTGTACACGGAGCAGGTGAATGCTGAGAGTCTGGAGACCGGTGCTAGCAACCTGGTGAAACACAGTGGCCACAAAGAAAAAAAGACAACATAGGAGGAGAGGTGTTGGAAAGAAGAGGGAGGGAAGTGAGGGTGGTCGGGGACAGGCTATCTAAGTGATTGTGTGTGTGTGTGTGTGTGTGTGTGTGTGTGTGTGTGTGTGAAATCATGTAAGAAAAATACATTCTAAAAACAAAAGCAGCTGCAGATGAGAAGAAAAAGATGAGGAGGAGAAGGAGGAGGAGGAAGAAAGAGGAGGAGGAGGAAGAGAAGAAGAAGAAGAAGAAGAAGAAGAAGAAGAAGAAGAAGAAGAAGAAGAAGAAAGGCTGACTGGTACAAACAGGATAAAGGATAGATGGTGGGGCTGGGGAAATACTGAGCAGTTAAGCACTTGAAACACAAGCCTATGGAGCAGTTTAGACCCCTAGAAACCGGTAGAAATGCCACAACCTCCCTGTAATTCCAGCATCAGGAGACAAAGATGGGCTCCCCAGAGCAAGCTGGCTCAGGGAACTCTTGTTTTGATTGAGACCGCCTGTCTCAAGGTAAGTCAAAGATGATTCCTGGCATCAGCCTCGGGCTGCCATGTGCATGTACACACACACACCCATGCGCATGCAAAAACACGAATGCACACTTCACAAACGAATAAAGAAAAGAGGAACAGAAAGACATGAAATGGAAATACACAAATCGCAGCACCCAGTAATCACGTGAATGAACATATGTTTATTTACTTTGAAGCAGCCTCGTGCATCCAGGCTAACCTCCATCTTGCTACATAACTGAGAATGACCTTGAACTCTGATCCTCCCGTCTCTACCTTCCAAGTGCTGTGATTACAGGTGTGCCCCCTCCATGCCTGATTTTATGGGGCTCTTGGGCTCAAAGCCGGGGACTTCAGGCATACTAGACGGACCACATTCCCAGTGCCATCAATGTGAAATTACTAATCACTAAAAAATAAGGAACAACCAAATATCAAAATGAGATAGCATTTGATCCACCAATAGGCAAGCATCACGTTGGCAAAAACCAAGTGCTGGCACAATGATGAGGACACGGAGACGTATCTGCACAGATGTTCGGTGGGAGTGTGATGGGCACAGCCTTCCTTAGAGAGGGTAGCTTGGCAGGATGTAAATGTGCCGGCGCCATAGGACAGTGATGTAAATAATGCAGAGGCACCAAGAATGGAATGTGGTTGCTGTGGCTTACAGAGATGGTGGCATAAAGGAGAATGTCCCCAGACAAAAGCTGCCCAGCTCCCCAGTCCTCCAGGGACAATGATAGCCAGCCAAGGACACTTGCCAATGCTCCCACGCAGAAGGCGGATTCTGCCAGGGACAGGGAGCTCACAGCCTCCCATTCTTATATGACCTTTATTCTCTCGGGACTCCTCGAAGGGTGTCGACCCCTCCCTCATACAAGCTGTGCACCCATTACACAGCAACCCAATGCCTGCTTAGTTTCCCACCAAAAGGTTTAGAGAGACTCTTCCAAGTTTACCATTTTTCCCATAGAAATGTGCCCCCCCCCCATCCCCAGGACTGTTTTGCCTGCAGGATCAAGATGTAACACTGACCCCAGACATCCAACTTCCAGGATGGATCTTTAAGGAGAAAGTTGTGGGGCTGGTGAGATGGCCCAGAAAGAGAAGTCACTTGGCCCCAAGCCTGACAATGGGTCTGGGACCCACAGGATGGGAGAACTGACTCCAGCAAGCTATGTTCTGACCTCCACATGAGCACCTTGGCACATGTTCCCTCTCCCTCATTTAATAATTAAAAAAGAGAGAGAGAGAGAACAACTTGGGTAGGTGTGGTGCATGCATTTAATCCCAGCACTTGGGAGGCAGAGGCTGGTGGATCCTTGTGAGTTTGAGGCCAGCCTGGTCTATAGAGTGAGATCCAGGTCAGCCAAGGCTACACAGTAAGACCCTGTCTTGAAAAGTAAATAAATACATAGAAATAAAAAAGGAACAAGCAAGATAGCAAGAAGGTGGTGTTTACGTGTCATCAGATGGAGACTTGCAGAAACTCCCGGGAGCGTTTCTAGGTAGGATGGTTGGCTCAACTGTGGTTAGTGGACATCGAGCATCATCACCCAGATGAGCCCCACCACAGCCACTGGAACACATGCGTACATGTTGGCATTGAAACCTCTGCACATAAAATGCCACTGGAAGAGGCAGGGGTGGAGTGGGCAGAAGAGATGGGTGGCCAAGCAGGTGTCAGAGATAAGACATCATGTACACCTTTTAAAATTTGAAAGTGATGAGCATATTTATTCAAACTAAAGGTCAGAAAGTAAATGAAGAGACAGACAGACAGACAGACAGACAGAAAATCAAGAGGTGCCTGAATGTACGGCCATCCTAAAATATAGCAATTATTTTGAGGTTGGAAAATTGGTTAATTTTTCATGCAGTACACATCATGGATATTTTCAAACTATAAAACTATATACCTATCATTTAAAAGGCTTTGCTCAGCCGGGCGGTGGTGGCACACATCTTTACTCTCAGCACTCAGGAGGCAGAAGCAGGTGGATCTCAGTGAGTTCGAGGCCAGCCTGGTCGACAAAACAAGTTTCAGGACAGTCAGAACTGTTACACAGAGAAAAACCCCGTCTCAAAACAAAACAAAACAAAAACCAAAAAAAAAAAAAGTTTTTTATTGTTTTCTTTTTGAGACAGAATTAGTATATTATGTAACTCTGGCTGTCCTCAGACATGCTTTCATTTTTTTTTCAGAGTCTCATTCTGCCGTCCAGGCTGGCCTTGAACTTGTGGTGAGCCTCTAGCCTCAGCTTCCTGAGTGTTGGGATTACACTAGCATACCTATCTTTTTGCTTGTCTTTTATGTAGCCCAAGCTGGCTTCAAACCAGCGCTCCTCCTGCCTACACCTCTTGGGTGCCGAGATGAAAGGGTTGTGCCATGAGAACAGGCCTGTAAACATGCTTGTTTGTTTGTTTGTTTGTTTGTTTTTAATGGGGAATTGAACTAGGGAAATGGCTTTATGGGTCAAGCATTTTGCTGCACATATGTGAGGACTGGAATTCTCAGAACCCACATGAAACAAGACCTAGTAGCGTGTATCCATAACCCCAGTGTTCCCAAGGCAAAATGAGAGGTAGAGACAAGACACTCTCTGGAAGCCCCAGAGCCAGCTAGCCTGGCATATGCAGTGACTAGCAGTGAACAGACCCTGTCTCAAACCAAGCAGAAGGTGAAGATCATCATTTTGATCTCCACATGTACACCATGGCACGTGTGTCCACTCTCACATACATGAACATAGACAAACACACATAATTTTTATATATACACAACGACTTTATAAAAAGCATGGTTGGAGAGATGGCTCCATGGTTAAGAGCACAGGCTGCTCTTCCAGAGGACCTGGGCTTGATTCCCGGCATTCACATGACTGCATATCTGTAACTCCAGTTCCAGAGAATCTGATACCCTCTTCGGGCCTCCAAGGGCACCAGGCATGTTTGCGATGCACATACAAGTAGGCAGAACAACCATGTAGATAATTTTATCCCCCCACCCCACCCTGTGCACTGTGCTCTTTGACTGTGTTGAGCCCATCTGCCCCCCAGTTCCCAGCCTGGGACCCCATCCTAGGAGTTTTCATGTCTACTTTTATTCTTTTCCTCCAGCGTTCCTGATGGAGTCATCAAAAGCGTGCTGTGGCAAACCCTTGAAGCCCTTAACTTCTGCCACAAACATAACGTAAGTAGCGCCTTCCAGTGCTCGGGAGTCCTCCGTAACAACTCTTCAGACAGAGAGAAAAGAGCCAGAGGACTGAGATCACAGTGAGCTACACAAGGAAGGAAAAACCGTTCACCACTCACGGCCCTGCTCCCATTCCCATGAGAACCAAGCTACAGAGAGCTTGTGAATTCAAAGTTTGTGTGGGGGGACTTAGCTCAGTGGTAGAGCGCTTGCCTAGCAAGCCCAAGCAAGGCCCTGGGTTCGGTCCTCAGCTCCGGCAAAAAAAAAAAAAAAAAAAAATCAAAGTTTGCGCAGGCTTAATGTTTCCTTCCACCCCAGAATGAATGATTCTGAGAATTGTCTAAATTGGGTTAGAATAATTTTCCATCTTTTCTATAGCCTGACCCATCACGGTACTTGGTTGGGCTTTGTTCGTACTGTAGGGTTTGGGGTGTGTGTGTGTGTGTGTGTGTGTGTGTGTGTGTGTGTGTGTGTATACATACAGGAGTTCAAGCCAAAGCAAGACATTGTCTTTCCCCATTGTGTTTTGCTTTATTGCCTTGTGATCAAAAGGTTGCAAGTTTCATTAGGCTAGCCCATCAGCAACCTCTCAGGATCTGCCTATCTCCACCCCCAGTACTGGTATTACAGGTGCAGACAGCCGTGCCCTGCTTTTTGTTGGGAATCCAGACCCAAGTAGGTCCTGATGCCTGCAGAGCAAAACCCTCTAACCCACTGAGCTACCTCCCCAGCTCCAGTTTAGTTTCATTGTTGTTGTTTTTAGATAACAATGTTTGATGTGTAGTGTGACATGCTTCTTACTGTATCAACACCACGAGATGTCAAATGTCTGGTGATCCTGACCTTGGTGATGGTCATCCTGGTTGGTAGGCTCGGGAGTTACTAGTTTGATTGCCCCTCAACCGCCCCCTCCAGCCCCTATTTTCAGTTTGCCTGTGGATCTTTCTACCTGATGGTTTCCACATTATTGTCTGGATCCAGAATTCCTTAAGATGAAGAAATGGTCATTTTCCAAGGGTATTATTATTGCTTCTGCATTGTCCTTGGGATTGCGGCCAGGTCTGGTGGTACACACCTGTGAGTGCAGTTCCCAGAACGCCAAGGCAGGAGGCTCATGAATTGAAGGACAGCCTGGGTCATAGCATGAGATTCTACTTCAAAAATAACCTAGTACTAATAGTAGTTGGAACTGCATAGAAAGTAGATTACCCTCGTGGACTCTGGCTACTGTAAAATATAGGAAGACAAGTATGGGCTGGGAGTATGGCTCCTTGGTAGAGTACTTGACTAGCATGCCCGAGGCTCTGTGTTCAATCCCCATGCTCAAATAGTCTTTTAAGACTGGTAGAATGCATGGTTAGTATGTGCAAAGCTCTCCATAGTTGCAAAAAATAAGCAAATGAAAATAAGGCAAACCCATGATGATTTCCTTCATATGTCACTGTTCAGAGTGATGAATACATACATGTCTCAGCATCCTCCCTCAGTGAGCAATGTGGTCTCGGGTTATCGATGGCTCTTACTGATTGGGAATCTGTAATGCCTACAGTCATTTTTGCTCCCATTTTGGGCCAGTGGAAGCTTACTCCAACTGGCTCCTGGTGCTTTTGCTAGAATGAGAGATTTTTATAAAATATCTCTAGACCTTCTGAGTGGGTACTCAGAGTGCCAAGACACCAATTCAGTGTACCATATGGGCAGTTTTGATGCCAGCAAGATGTCTACCACGGTAGTCTAGGATCGCTGGAAAAGAAAATTCAAGATCAGGGAGCTGAACGTCTGTACTTAGGGAGGCTCTCTTTAGTTTTACAAAAGCCACTGAAGTTTCCATTAGAACAAAGCAAATACCTTCATTTCCTATGGCTGGAAAGGGAGACTGTTCACAAGCTACATAATCCTCGTCTTCAGGCTGACATTTGTGCCTTCCGATTTTTAGAAAAGACAGTGTTGGATGGAATCAATCTGTTGCTTTCCACCATACTCCAGGAGACAGAATGTTCACCTAAAGCTCATATAGATATAGGCAGTTTTTAATTTTCTTTATGTGTATGGGTGTTTTTTGCCTGTGTGTGTCTGTGCACCACAGGCATGCCTAGTGCCTGGAAAGGCCAGAAACAGGCCTTGGATCCCCTAGAACTGGAGTTACTGTGGTTGTGAGCCACCACATGAGTACTGGGAATTGACCTTGGGTCTTCTGGAAGAACAGCCAGCATTCCTAACCACTGAGCCATCTCTCCAGCCCTAAGATGGTTTTTGAAGATACAGTTTACCTCGAGTGTTTGTGCTTTTGACCTGTACACTAAGCCACTCTCTTGAGTGCAGATTACTAATGAAGTGTCTGAGGCTGAACCATCTTTTTGCCTCTTCCAGGCTTAGCATGGACCTTTTATATAAAAGGTGCTCAACAAATATCTATTTAATAACCAGATAGCTAGGTGAATATCCAGTCAGCCCTTTTACCTGAGTGTAACCAAACAATGATTAGAGCTTAACATAATTGACATTGCATCTCCATTTGGAAGAACATATCCTATACCCCAAGCTTTAAATATCGCAGACTTCTCGTGAACTATTAAAAACTGGATAATTTCCAAGTATGATAATCATTATGGATATGTTCACAATGGGGGTGGTGCATGCCACAGTGTGCATGTGGAGGCCAGAGAAGAACAGTTCTGCAATGCTGATTCTCCCCCTCCACCGTCACATAAGTTCCAAGGATGGAACTCAGGTTGCCAGGCATGTAGAGTAAGTTCCTTTACCTGCTGAGCATTCTCACTGGGAGGGTGGGTATAATTTCTAGACAAATTTAACTCCCCCAAGATGACACTCTCTTCCAAATATGCTCATTTTCTCATGCTCCTATGTTAGCATCTCAGTGTTGTTGAGTTGTTGTTGGTGGTGGTGGTGGTTTTGGTTTTGTTTTCTTTCAACCTCTCCGATCTGCATTATTCAACATGAACTGTGATTCATGAATAGCAACGATTCTTGTCAAAGGCACCTGGAGTCTCCCATTCTTTACACTTCTCCATCTCCTGTTACAGTTCAAATAGGCACAGCAGAAAGTGAACAAACTCACTGTATTATGTGTGTTCCTTTCTTCCAAAGATCCAGACAGGCACAGTTTCCATGTGTAACAATTATGGTTTTCATATCTTTGGTAATATACTGACATTTAGATAAAGTTTTTCTTTTATTTGACAAGATGCATACATGAAAATTGACAACTTACAATTTTCTAGGGAAATGAAGGCCATCTTTTTGTTTTTCAGTTGTAAGCAATGAAGCTTTTGTAAGCTACCCATCATCTAAACTAATAGGCACTGTTGACTCATTTTCATTTTTGATGGCTCGGATAATTAAGCAAATATCATCTTTCAGTGTATTCATCGGGACGTAAAACCCGAAAACATCCTAATAACCAAGCAAGGAATGATCAAGATTTGTGACTTTGGATTCGCACGAATTCTGAGTGAGTACATTTTGTCACCTGCTTCGTCTAGTCCAGATGACTAGACATCGGGGTCATATGTGTTCTTACTTAAGCTAATGGGTAGATGCTAAACATCTTGTTACTCAAAAGGGGCAAGGAGTCTCGTGTTAGCCTTTCAGTCAGTTGATAATTCGGCTTTTTTCCATTCAGCTGGAATTTATTGGATGGCATCTTTGCGCGCTTGGCCCCACAGGAGTGGGAAGGAAGCATAAGATGCATATCTGCTCTGCGGGCACTTATAACCCAAAGAAAACGAGATGAAAGAAAAAGACAAGATGGTTGGCTAAAGTGAAGGAGCAGATGGTCCCCTGGGGAGAGAGAGCAGCGTGGGCTTGAGTGATTGGAAAAGCTCCACGGAGCTGGTGAGGCTGTAAGAGTCAGCTGGAAATTAAAGAGCCACCAGGATTCAGAGAGAGTGCTAAGAGGAAGTAGACCATCCCTAGGCAGTGAGGGGCCAGAGGGATGGGGGAGAGAGGTAACTATTCCTCCCTAAGTATAGGACGTGGAAGCAGCAGGGACCTGTGTTAGCAACATGCACTTTACTGGGGGGAGGGAGGACAGTGAGGGGTACGAGCATCTTCTGCATCCCAAGGGTACCCAGAGGTGACAGAAGAAGGTTGAAGAAGTTGAAACAAATCTGGCCAAGTGTCCCTGAGGCCACTTGTGCTTGGTGGCACAAAACAATAGGATCTGGATGACAGCGCGTCCCTGCCGTGGCTGAAAAGAGAAACTGGCAAACCACCAGGCTCCTAAGCAATGAACTCTGTAATAAGTGTGTTCATCTCCTGCGACAGAAGATTTCCAGTTAGACGTGAGGATCACAGAACCGTCAGTGACACTAGGAAATGCTCAAAGACCGGAGACAAGGCTCCGTGTGAAGCACTTGTCCCACAAGTCTGGGGACTAGAATCCGAATGCCCAGAAGCCACGTAAAAGCTGGATGCACAGCTCGCATTTCTAACCCTAGTGTTCTGGGGATGAGATGAGAGACTAAGATAGGAAAAGCCCCAGAAACTCACAGGCACATAGCCTCGAGGAAAACCAGAAGCTGCCTCAAACAAGGAAGGTGAGGGCCAATCCCTGAGGTTGGCCTTTGACCTGCACACTTGTGCACGCACGTACACAGTCCTCAAATACTCATACACGCATGCTAGGTTTAAAAAGAAAGAAAATGGCGCACGCCTCTAATCCCAGCACTCGGGAGGCAGAGCCAGGCAGATCTCTGTGAGTTTGAGGCCAGCATGGGCTACAGAGTGAGTTTCAGGGCTACATAAAGTAACCCTGTCTTGAAAAACCAAAAAAGAAAAAAGAAAATGTTCAAGACACCATAAGCAAAAAAGCTGAACTTATGCAGGCAATGTGAGTACAATTGCACAGGAAATGAATGTATAGGACCTGGGCTCAAATGGTAGAGTACTGGCTTAGCATTCTGGAAGCCCTGCATACACTGGACATGGAGGAACATAGTTGTGATCCCAGCACTTTAGAAGGTAGAAATGACCTTAAAGGTCATCCTTGACTACGTCGGGAGTTTGAGCCAGCCTGGGCTACACAAGACCTTGTCTCAAAAAAAAAAAAAAAAGTTCTTATAATTTTCTGAAAGAGCCATGGGTAGTCGAGGTTGCTTTCTGTTCTTGCTCCAGGGACTACTGAGTGATGAGCAGCAGCCTCTGGACTGTGAGCTGTCTTTTGTGGGGGTCACACCGCTGTTTGTCACTTACTAAGGAGAGTCGCCACTCCAGTGTAATGACACATACCTGTAAGTCGTCCAGGGTTTGGCAAATGAAGGAGGATGATCCAGACTTCAAGGCCAGCATTAGCTACATAATTAATTCTTGTCTCAAGCCGAGAAACAGCGCATGCCTTCAATCCTGAGTTTAGGAGGCTGAGGCAGGCAGATCTCTCTGAGTTTGAGGTCAGCCAGGGCTAGACAATAAGACCCTGTCTCAACCAAACAAAGCAGACAACGCCTGGCATGGTGGCTCACCCCTTTAATCCCGGCAATTGGGAGACAGAGACAGGGGGATCTCTATTAGTTCGAGGCCACCCTGGTGTACTTCGAGAGTTCTAGGACAGATGGGGCTACAAAAAGAGGCCCTTTCTCAAAATGAAAACAAAACAACGAAAACATTTATTTATTTATTTTGTGTGTGTGTATGTGTGTGTGTGTGTGTGTGTGTGTGTGTGTGTGTACCCCACAGAGCATGTGTGGAGGCCAGAGAACAACTTGCCAGAGTGGGTTCTCTCCCTACCATGTAGTTCTCAAGGATCAAATTCAGGTGGGCAAGGCTGGCAGCAAACACCTTTAACCATTGAGCCATCTCACTGCCCCCAGACCTGTTTTTTAAAGACAGAGAAGTACCCATTCCTCCATCTCTGCAAGCCATTATTTGACCAGTTCTTCTTTGTCTGTGGTACATTTGGGGACTTGGTCCAAGAACTCACATGTGACTCTTGTCACCAAAAGGTCCATGGGAATTGTTTTATCAACTCCCCTCCAGCCTCAGAAGGAGAATTGAGATTCCCGAGACCTTCTGGCTCATGTAGCATCATAGGATTGATTGGATTCCACTCACCTGACATAGGCACTCCCCTGACAGGGTAGCAGGACATGTCTGACCGAATGGTTTCACCCAGATGTCCATCATCTGTCTGTCATACAGGAATGACTCACGGGGCAAAGAGTCAAACCAGGTTGTCACAATAGTCCTGAGAAACAGTCATGGGCAGGGAAAGTCGGTGTGTGCAGTCACTCGGGACTTCAGTGGTCTCTATGGCTGCCACAGTGAACAGCCACAACCCATGAGGCTTCAAGCAATAGAATGTGGTCTCTCCTGGTCCTGGAAGCTCCAGGGGAGGCTCCTTCCTACACCCCAGGCTGTTCTGTTCCTCATCTGGAAGCCACTTCCTTCAGCATCTGCTCTAACTCACATGACTGTCTGTCTGTCTCTGTGTCCCTGTAAGGCCACCTTGTAATGATGCCAGTCCTTGGACTGGAGTTATGGTTCAGATGGTTAAATGTTTGCTGTACAATCCTGAGGACCTGAGTTCAATCCCCAGAATCCACGTTAAATGTGTGTGTGTGTGTGTGTGTGTGTGTGTGTGTGTGTGTGTGTGTGTGTGTTTTAATGTGTTATATTGTGTGCTTGTTTATAATCTTGGCACCGGGGAGGCAAAGGCAAGCAGATCCCCAGGCTCTGCTGGCCGGCCAGCCTACACACAGATTAGGAAATTCCAGGTAAAAGTGAGCGACTGTCTCAAGTCAAGGAAGGGTTAGGGATGTGGCTGGGATGCGCAAGTGCCTACCTAGCACACAGAAACAGGTATGTGGCTCACCTGTCATCTCTATACTTGAAGGCAGGGGCATTAGGAGTTCAAAGACAACATGGGATACATGAGACACTGTCTTTTTTCAAAAGGTGCTGGGGGTGGGGAACTAGGGCCTGAGGAATGATACCTAAGAGGAATCTTTGGCTACATACATGCACGAATACATCTCTCTCTCTCTCTCTCTCTCTCTCTCTCTCTCTCTCTCTCTCTCTCTCCCCCACACACACACACACACACACACACACATACATACACACACACACACACACACACACACACACACACACACATCAGTCCCTGAATTCAGGGCCTGCCTCAGTATAACTCAGCAATGCCTGAAAAGACCCGATTTCCACACAAGGTTAAATTCACAGATATCAGAAACTAGGAATTCAAGCCTATGTTTTTTTGGAGGACACTGTTTAGCCAAAACCAAGCATGGTGTTCATGAAAAATAGAAGCAAGTGAGATCTGGTTTAGACTCAGGTTACAGGACAGGAATTCTCACACCTGTCCGGGACGATTCTCCCATGTTCTCCAGCTAGGGCACACTCAGTGTTCACTGACGCCCTGGCTCAGTGAGTGTCTTCTTGCGGGGCCGAGAGTCACAGAAGCCCTCAGAATGAGCTGCTGTACCAGCTGCTCCGGGGAGTGTGGGTCAGAGGCATTCAGGCCAGGGTAGATGACATCATCTGATCTGCCTGATGCTCTCGCAGTTCCAGGAGACGCCTACACAGACTACGTTGCCACCAGGTGGTACCGAGCCCCTGAACTGCTGGTGGGAGACACGAAGTACGGTTCCTCCGTGGACATGTGGGCCGTCGGCTGTGTTTTTGCAGAGCTTCTGACGGGTCAGCCACTGTGGCCAGGAAAATCAGATGTGGACCAGCTCTATTTGATCATCAGGACACTGGGTATGAACTGCATTCTGTGGTCCACGTGTGCCTTACAGCACCCATACGGTAGTAGATAATGTCATGAAAGCAGGAAGCACATTGCTTCTCAAAGGCTCTGCAGGAAAGGTCTCTGGTCTCTCGGCTGTAGCCGAAGCCCAATCCTGTCTGAACACACAGTGCCAGCCTTGAGTCTGCAGAGGGCTTGCCAAGAAAATCCAGTAAGTCTCATATGATTTCCTGATCAGGGCAGCCAACAGTTAAAGTGATATTAACGGAATTCATTTGTACAGTACCTTAAAAGTTATGAATCCTCAGTTTTAAGAAAAAAACTTGTGGTCTGGACAGACAGCTCAGGGGTTAAGAGCCTGTACTGCTCTTGCAGAGGACCCAAGTTTGGTTCCCAGAACCTGTATCAGGTGGCTCATAACTGCCTGTAACTCCAGCTCCAGGGGATTCAACACCTCTGGCCCTGAATTCATGTGCAGAACACCTACCGTCACCCCTTACTCCCCAGACATACATAGAAGGAAAATAAAGCAACTCCTTTTCTCCAAATTAATCTTTCATTGTTTTCTTAATATGTTTTTAATTGAAATAGGATTACATCACATTTCCCCCTCCCTTTTCTCCCTCCAACCCTTCCCATGCTCCCCCATGCTCAAGGTGCCAGCCTCATTTTCTTTGATCATTATTGTTATATACATACATACACATATACACATGTCAACATATGTACATTTATATATGTGTACATATATATAAAACCTGCTGAGTCCATTTTTATTATCTGTGTGTATATGGCTTTGTGGGGGACCAGCCTGCCACCGGTAAGGGAGCTCATCCCTGGAAGAGGCTAATTTCCCTTCCCTCAGGAGTTGTTAGCTGCGTAGATCTTCGTTCAGAGTGGGGACCCCGTGAAAATCCCCCCCTCCACATTGGCATGTCTGTTGATGTTGGTATTGTTTGTTCCAGTCTTGCCATGTCTAGGAGGAACTCTTTCTCTACAGACTTCCTGTTCCTCTGGCTCTTACAGCCTTTCCACCCCTTCTCCTTGATGTTGCCTGAACCACAGATGTAGGAGCTGCAGTGTAGATGTTTCCATGGTAGCTGGCTCCCTGCGGCCTGTGGGTCTCTGCGTTGTGTCCAGCTGCGGTTTTCTGTGATGGTCTCTGCTATAAAGAGAGGCCTTTCGGGTGAGGGGTTGTGCCTGCACTTACCTGTGGGTGTAAGTATAAGATTTGGATGCAGTAAGGACTTATTGCTGGTCTAGACAAGTGGCTGTAATGTGTTCTTTTCCAAAGCCCATGACCTCACCAGGCCAGGGAAGCTGGATAGGTTTCCAGTGCCGGGCATGACTTTTCTCCCTCTGAATGGGCCTCACGTCCAGTTAGACAGCTGTTGGTTGCCAGTGACATGTGGGTACCGCTATTGCATCTTTATGCATATCTTGCACGCTGGTAACTGTCCTGGTTAGAGGTGTTGTGGCTGGTCAGGACTATTTAATTGCTTCTCTCCCTTGGCAGCTTGTATAGTACTTTACATGAGTGAAGTATAAATAATAAAGTAAAATAAAAAAAAACCTGTTAAGGAATTTATATCTGGGAGTCAGGGTTGTTTTAGAGTTTTAGTTTTGTTTTATTTAGTTTTATTGGATTTTTTTTTTTCTGAGACAGAGTTTCTCTGTGTAGCCCCTGGTTGTCCTGGAACTTACACTATAGACCAGACTCGCCTCAAACTCACAGAGATCCACCTATCTCTGCCACCCAAGTGCTGGGTTAACATTTGTTTTATTTTGGCCAGGTGTGGTGACACATGCCTTTAATCCCAGCACTCAGGAGGCAGAGGCAGGCGGATCTCTGTGAGTTCGAGGCCAGCCTAGTGAGTGCCAGGACAGCCAAGGCTATGTGGAGAGACCCTATCTTAAAAAAAACAAAAATCAACAACAAAAGGGTTGCTTTATTTGTGTGTGTGTGTGTGTGTGTGTGTGTGTGTGTGTGTGTGTGTGTGTGTGATGCTGGAAATGGATCATGGAACCCGGGGCCTCTCAGGTATGCTAAGCAAGCCCTCTTCCACTGAGCCAACCAGCCCACCTGAAAGCTTGTCTCGTGAGCTTTGTGTTATTCTCAACAGAAGTTTCAGTCTTCCGTGGTTGGAAGGGGATCTGACCCAGTGTAGACTACAGAGCCATTCCAGGAGCCTGGATGCCAAGCCATTAATCAATCCCTCATTCCGCAAGATGAATACACCGACTCTTTCCCAGAACTGCTCTGGCGTTTGCTGGCCAGCTGTTTGCTTCCCTCTCCTCATTCTCCTGGGGGGACACGGAAGTGTGGGGCAGAGCATCACTGCGGGTCACCCCTTCTATGTGTGTGTCTGTTTGCTCGGCTCCCCAACTCTTTAGACAGACCTGCTTTGACTCCTGTTCGTATGACCAGCTAACGAACCTCTCAGCCCCATTACCCTCACTGATGCGGTGGAAATGAAAAGCGGCAGTTCTCAGGCTGGGCATGCAGCTCAGTGGCAGAGTGTGCTTGTCAAGCATGCGTCCATCCCTAGGTTTGAACTGCAGCCCTGCATGGATCAGGCATGGTGGCCCACGCTTGCAATCCCAGAATTTGGGAAGCAGAGGCAGGAATGTCAAGAGTTCAAGGTCATGCCTGGCTACGTAGTTTGAGGCTAGCGTGGAACAGACAAGCTCCTATCTCAAAGGAAGAAAAAAGAGAAGGGAGGGAGGGAGTAGAGAGGGAGGGAAGAAAGGGAAGGGAGTGGGGGAGGGGAGAAGTTATCAATTCTGTCCAGCGATTGTTAGGAAAGGAGATGACAAACCCTGCAGCACTCTCTCACTTAGTCTTCCAGGGAGGTGCTTGACAAGGAGGAGAGGGTAGGTAGTGTGGAGAGTGGTCCTCATCAGAGCACAGGGGCCTTTGCACAGGCTCACACTGCCCGTGTCTGCAGGGAACACTCAGGCACAGTGTTCCCTTAACACCTCCATCCTAGGAGATTTTTATGCTATGCTTTATGATTTTCTAGCCCAAGTTATCGTGAGCTGTGTGGTTTGTGTTTTACAGGAAAGCTCATCCCAAGACATCAGTCTATCTTCAAAAGTAACCAGTTTTTCCGTGGCATCAGCATACCTGAACCAGAAGACATGGTAAAGGGCTCTGGGCTGGATTGTTTGTTGCTTGTGTTGTTTCTGTAAGCAGATGTTTGTTTCATATGTGTGCTTTTGGGCTGCTGTTTTCTACATGAAACACTGATGCAAAATCGAAGTAAGTCCGTTTAAAATGCATAAGCCACGCACAGTGGGGCACAATGAAATTCCTAACTATTGGAGATGCTTGATCATTTGAGCTCAAGGCCAGCCAGCCTGGGCAGTTTTGAGGCCCTGACTCAAAAACTATTTATAAATAATCCAGGCATCGTAGCATGGTTATAATCCCAACACTCAGGTCTATTAACACAAGTTTGATGCCATATGTCAAATTCTGGAACAAGGCAGCCAGAGCTATATAGTAAATCTCTTTCTCTCTCTTTCTCTTACACACACACACACACACACACACACACACACACACACACACAAGGGATGCTCAGAGGCTAAGAGCACTTGCTATATAAACAATGAGGACCCAGCACCCATGTTAAAAGGGGGTGTGTTGTGCACACCCACAATGCCAGCAGCAGTGGGAACAGGGGACACTGGGACACTGGGGCTTGCTGACTGCCGGCCTGACTTAAAAACAGCTCCAGGTTCAGTGATAGACCCTAACTCAAGGAAGTAGGGCATACGATAGAGAAGGATACTGAGTGCCATCCTCTGGTCTCCTCACGCACTTATGTGGTTTCGCACGTAGGCACACATGTGTACCTACCCCCCCACCACACATACATACAAAAATAGTAATTAATAAAGATGATGAAGGAAAGTAACAGTTTGCCTGACCTAACTCGTCCACAGTTCATGGACATTTAAATTTAAATCATGCTCAGTATCACACAACACCTTGATGTTTTTGGTCAAACACTGAAGTTGAAGTTAACTTCCCCGGAAATAATTACTTCCTCACAAATAAATAGTACTTCAAAGAATGTTTTTATTTTGAAGATATGTTCTCTCTCAAGTATTTTCCATCTTATAGGACAAAGCTGAGAGCAATAGAAATAAATAAAAAAATAAAAACATTCTCCAAGTCAAACTCAGTGTACCTACAATCCTAGTACCTGGGAGGCAGTAGCTGCAAGATTATGAGTTCAAGTCCAGTCTGAAACATAGAGGAGACTCTGGGCTACCCACTGCCCTCCATAAAAATAAATAAATAAAAAATAAACACCTTTGTTTCAGAATTTGCGTTTCCTCGTGGGAGTTCATTCTACAAAATCTTCTGTACCCTTGCAGTTCCTGATCCATGGACATGCCTGCTCCTAGTCTAGCCTGGTCTAGCTCCCTCTATCAGGTCACCTAAGCTCAGGGTCTGACCCCGCAAACACCGTGTTGATCTTGATGTTGTGAGCCAAGCCCGTAATCTGGGCACACAAGAGGCAGAGAGATGCCACAAGTTGAAGGTCAGCCTGGTCTACAGAGTGAGTTCCGGGCCACCCAGGAAGACAGAGAGAGATTCTGTCTCAGGCCAATACCAACACAAACCATCTCCATACTGTCTGCCCATTCATCATCCAGTGGAGGGAAAGAGAGGCATGACCACATACCACCGTGTCGTAGCCAGGGACGCTCAAACATGGGAAGCCCGAGAAGCCGGATGGTGCCATGTGCCGTGTGATTCAAGTCTACGGTGCCATGTGATGCCTCCATTTACCAAAGATTTCCTTTTTTTTTTTTTTTTTTTTTTTTTTTGCTATACATAGTTTGCAGAATTTTTCACAGATACAATACGAGGTTAAAGGTTGACTTACAAAGATAAAGTTAAAAAAGAGGGCTGGGGGTTAGGGATTTAGCTCAGTGGTAGAGCGCTTGCCTAGCAAGCACAAGGCCCTGGGTTCGATCCTCAGCTCTGAAAAAAAAAAAAAAAAGAAAGAAAGAAAAGAAAAGAAAAATAAAAAAAAGAGGGGCTGGACAGACGGCTCAGCAGTGAAGGTGTGTGTCTCACTTGAGTGTGAGGGAGAGTTTGGCGGCCCCCAGGTCCATATAATGGCTGGCTAGTTGTGGTGGCCTGCCAATAGTTCTCAACCTTCCTGATTCCTAAGCCAGCGGGCTAGAGAGACCAGCCATATTGATAAGCTCCGGGTTTGAGAGACTCTGCCTCAGCGAAAAGGTGGAGGACAGTAGGGGACGATTCTTAACCTCAACCTTTGCCTCCATGGACACACACACACACATTCACCCCACACACGCACACACACACACACACACACACACACACACACACACACACACACACATGAAAAATGGAAAAAGAAAAAGTCACACAAGAATTACACGTGTCTACTGTAAAGAGTTAGCTAGAGCAAACTCACCCCTCTGCTGTCTGGTTTGAAAAGCAGAATGCTGCTATTAACTTTGCAATTTCTCCACTTCTCTCTCCTCCCTGCCGTTCTGAGAAGCTTCACCTCCTGTTGATTGCTGTAGTGTTTCTCAGTATGTAAGTTTCTCAGTGTGTTCTCAAGAATGCTCAGAGCACCCTCGTTAACATGCCAGGCCCCGACAGCCAACTACTGTGGCAGGATCTCTGGTGGGACGTGTTTCATATTTGAAGCGTCCTTGTTCCCTTCCCGAGCAGGATTACTAGCACCAAGAGCAATCCAAATCCACTGCAAAATTCAGAAAGCGCCGGGCGGTGGCGGCGCACGCCTGTAATCCCAGCACTCGGGAGGCAGAGCCAGGCGGATCTCTGTGAGTTCGAGGCCAGCCTGGTCTACAGAGTGAGTTCCAGGAAAGGTGCAAAGCTACACAGAGAAACCCTGTCTTGAAAAACCACAAATAAATAAATAAATAAATAAATAAATAAATAAGAAAGCAACTTTAGTTTTAGATCTCAGAACCTTCATACTGCACTACAAAATTATGTAAAAGCCTGTTTAAAAAAAACTTCAAAAGGGTCATCAAACATATTAAGGACGTTTCTCCCAAGTGTTTTGTTAGACACACTGTGGGCAGGGAGATGAATGTGTGCCTAGCATGCACGGGGCTGTAAATTTAGCTCCCTGAGACTATGAAATACATACACACATACATGTACATATTCATTACTTTGTGGTTATGTAACACTGAATCTCTTTGTTTTCCAGGAAACTCTTGAAGAAAAATTCTCGAATGTTCAGCCTGTGGCTTTAAATTTCATGAAGGTATGTGGGAATTAACTATAATTACTGAATCTGGCCATTCAGCACAGAGGTGGGGGAGGCTGTGCAGAACACATCACCCAAGGGATGTAAGGAACAGTCATTTTAAATGGTAGGAGGAGGAGGAGGAGGGTGATAAAGGCATGGGCATAGGCCTGATGACCTGAGTTTAATGCCTGGAACCCACATAAAGATGGAGAACACTAACCTCACACAGTTAGCCTCTGACCCCAACCCCACCCTGACATGGGTGCCCACATATACACACACATACCCTCTCACAAACATCTTTTAAATTATTTTTTTTAGAACGAAACAAACCCCACCTTGGACTCTGCAGTTTGTTTCTCAAATCCCAACTTCAGACCTTTGACCAGGTTTGAAGCTGGCTGAGAGGAGTCCTTCTAAGAATTTGTCCCTTTTTAATAGAAACTGTTATTTGGGGAGATGAGGACTCAGGAGCCCTGTCTCCATCAAATCAGTATCAATGCTCAAAAGATTAACCAAGTGCCCAGCAGTGGCGATGTACACCTTTAATCCCAGCACCCGGGAAGCAGAGACAGGCAGGCAGATCTGTGAATCCGAGGCCAGCCTGGTCTACAGAGTGAGATCCAGGACAGCCAGGGCTCCACAGAGAGACCCTGTCTTGGAAAAAAAATTACTCAAGCAAGACATTGTTCTTGGTCTGAAGCTCCAGAGCATCTCAGGATGGCAGCCTGGCCTTAGATTCTGAAAATGCTCTTTGAATAAACAGTTCATTTAGGGGACTCCATTTCCATAGATTGGAAACCCCATATAAGAACGTGAGTGATTTCAGGATGAGAGTGTGATGAATTTGAAAGTGTGATGGTTAGGTATGATTGCCAACATGATACAGCCTAGAATCACCCAGGGAAGGGGACTCAGAGAGGGATTTTCTAGAGTAGGTTGGCCTATGGGCACGTCTGTGGTGGGGGATTATCTTGATTAAATTAGCTGAGGTGGGAAAACCTGCCCACCGTGGGTGGAACCATCCCCTGGGCAGGGGAAACTGGGTTGGGTAAGAGTGGAGAAAGTGAGCTGGGCACTAGCAGAGAGCATTAATTCACCGCTTCCTGCTCTTGTGGATGTAATATGACTAGTGATTCCACGTTCCTTGATTTTCTTTTTTTTATTTCTTTGATAGCACCAAAACCAATATCTAACATATAAAAGATACTTATTACCTATCATTGAAATAAACTAAATAGATGAATGTTATTTATTAATAAACCCACATGGTAATTTTCAATTCACCAGAGGTTGATGTGATGGTTGAAACATTTTGTGTTTGCTTAGTCTTTCCATCTTTGATCTGATCTTTACCGTGTGTGTGTGTGTGTGTGTGTGTGTGTGTGTGTGTGTGTACATGCCACAACACATATGTGGTGGGTCACAGGAAAACTTGTGGAAGTTGATTCTTTCTCCCACTGTGTGGGTTCCTGAGATAGACCCCTGTCAGTCTTGGAAGCAAGCACCTTTACCCTCTGAGCCATCTCACTCCCCCCCAACATAAGACAAGCTAAGGTATCGTGTAGCCCAGGCTAGCCCCAAACCTCCCCCTCCCTCTTCGGCAGGTGAGGGTAGGACCTGGAACTTGAATTTCTAACGTGTTCCTGGTGACGCTGACGCCTCCAGACTGGACAAACTGGCTTCCACTCATGGTGAAAAGATATCATAGAGGAGAGACAGCCCCTGATGCGTGGGGGGGGGGGCTCCCCGTCTTCTCTTAGAAGTCCCAGGGGGAGATCCGGGAGGGGGCTCCATGGAGAAGCATTTACTGTGCAAATGTGAGGACCCGAGTTTGGGTCCCCTGAACATAATGCCAGCGTTCATGGCGGCCCGCCTGTGAGCCTAGCTCCCAAAAGGTAGAGAAGGGGCATTCTGTAGCCATGTAGGTAGCTAGAGTAGCTGTACTGGCCAGCTTAACGGATAAGGTGGAGAATGATTAAGAGCGACTCCCACCATCAACCTCAGGCCTCCACAGGCATACATGAGCAGGCTTATCTGCACATACTTGTATGCCCCTACACATGCACAAGCACACACATATACGCACATGCACATATACACACACACGCATGCATGCATACACATGTACAAGCACATACATACACACATGCACACATGCAGGCATGCATACACATGCAGTCATATACACATGCACACATGCATATACACATGCAGAACCATGCATGAACACATAGACACACATGCATGCATGCACACACAAAAGTCTGAGTGCCAAGAGCGTGTCTAGCTGTGAAGGAGTTCCAAGGACTCAGCCAGGTATGGTGGAACATGCCTGTGGCACTTGGAAAGTGGAGACAGGATGATTGGGAGTTTAACATCACCTTTGGTTATATTGCAAGTTCAAGGACAATTTGAGCTACATGATATATTCTCTCTCATCAAAGGAAAAAAAGCTAAAACAAAGAAGGACTCAATAATTTGATGGTTTATATATTCATTTATTTATTTAATTTCTGTGGCTAGAAGGTGTTCCTGGGCTTGTTTGTTGTTTTGTTTTCGGTTTGTTTTGTTGTTGTTTTTGTTTTGTTTGTTTTGTTTTTGGTATTTTGGGAGACAGAGGTTCACATGGCACAGGCACAGGCTGACCTCGAACTCACGTAGCCGAGGATGATCTTGAACTCCCGATCCTCTCGCCTCCAGAATGCTAAGGTTACAGGCACCCGGTTCATGTTGTTCTGGAGCTCAAACCCAGGAGGGCACGAGTGCTCGGCCAGCGCCCTGCCGCCGGCATCCAGCCTGCCGCTTGCCTCCTTAAACCATTTACCCGTTTGTCCGTGGGAGTTTGGGATGCCCAGTCACTACATCATCCCATCAGCCTGTCTCTAACGCCAACTTTGTTTTGTCTCCCCTCCTGAAGGGCTGTCTGAAGATGAACCCAGACGACAGGCTGACCTGCGCCCAGCTGCTGGACAGCGCCTACTTCGACTCTTTTCGAGAGGAGCAGATGAAAAGGAAAGCCCGCAGCGAGGGAAGAAGCAGGAGGCGTCAGCAGGTACCTCGGTTGTTCACCACGTGAAGCGGTCTAGAAACACCCTGTCTCCCCCTTTTTCTCCTTTTCAAAGTGAGGCCAGAGGAGCACCAAGGCTTGGGTTGCGGCTGTTCTGACTTAGTTGTTTATCTCAGTAAATATCGGTGATTGCTGTAATAAACGTACAACCGCAAACGACCCAGCTTGTCGGCAGATCTCATTCTGACCATACGTTCCTACAGTTGAGCCTCTCTGTAGGTTTCCCAGGTCAGTCTCCAGTTGGTGGGCTCACGTGACCCTCCTGCCTCGGCCTCCCAAGTGGCTGGGAGTCGAGGTGAACAGCATCGAGCTCAGATTGCGCTTGAATCAGACATTGCATCCTTTCTGTTTCATTGGCGGGATATACAGCCTGCCAGATGGCGTACCTAAACCCTAACAAGGGCACCCTGATCACAACTGGATTGAATTTTGCCATCACGGGGACAGGATCCCAACCCTTTCAGTAGCCTCTAGATCACTGTTTCTCAACTCCAGTTCCAGGGGCTCTGATGTCCTCTTCTAACCTCCACATGTACCAGGTAAACCTGTGGCACACATACATACATGTAGGCAGAATACTCATACACATTCAAATAAAGTCAGTCTTTACAATTTTAATAAAGATTAGGGCTTGTTGATGAGGCTGAGACAATGATCTGTATGAATGTATAGGAAAAGCCCTGCTGCCTTGAGAACCTCTCTCTCACCCCACCCCATCCCACCGTTATTGTGGGAGGGGCTGCGTTATTACTCCCCCACCCCACCTCTGGGTACCCCAGGTGAATTGTTGCTTGGGAGTCTACCCTTGTACTAGCCTTAAAAGGGTTTGGGGGCGCTCACTCTTTAAACTCATAGAAGTACTAGCCTTGCCTTCAAGTGTGTCCCACCAATACCAACCAGGAACTTTACATACTGTGGTGGTCCTCAACCTTCCTAATGCTGCAACCCTTTAACACAGTTCCTCGTGTTGTGGGGAACCCCCCAACCATAAGATTATTTTCATTGCTACTTCATAACTGTAATGTTGCCACTGTTATGAATCATAATGTAAATATCTGTGTTTTCTGATGGTGAGATTACCAACGTTGTGTTTGGTGTTGGTGGACTTCCTTGGTAAACTGTATCCTCTCCGCCCACACATGGTGGTGGTGGGCCCCATAATGTACCCACTGTGAGACCTTACCAGCCCAAACAGATCCCCAGAGAGCAAAGCAAAGAGGAGGGGAAGACAAGGACCTGAGCTCAAAGAATTTGAGCTGAGCAGAGCACTTGCCTGACATGAAAAAACCCCTGGGTTGAATCCCCAGCAGTGCATAAATGAGGCTCAGTGCTTGTAATTCCAGAACTTGGGAGACAGAGGCAAGAAGGTCAGCAATCCATGGTCCATGCTCTTGGCCACATAGGAAGTTTGAGCTACTGAGACCCAGCCAAAACAAAGAAAGGAGAGAGGAGGGGGAGAAAGGGATGGGGAATGGGAGAATAGACAGAGGACAGATAGATGGACTGGCTGGTCATGGTCATGCATACCCATAATACCAGCATCCAGCATTCTGTAGGTAGGGGTGGGGGACGAATGAAAGTTTAAGGCTAGCCTGGCATACACATGGAGATCCTGTTTCCCTGTCTCCAATTTTTTTTTTTTTTTTAAAGGAGTTTGGAGATTTGGAGATTTTCCTGAGTGGTAGAGCCTTGAGTTTATTACACATTCTCTACCATCCTAGTGGAGAGGATCCCCATAAAAGACCAGCCCTCCCTGCAAAAAGAAAGAAAAAAAAGGAAAAAAAGAGGAGAACTTTAAAAAGACAAGTTCTAGGTCACAGCACTGTCCTTTAAGACAATGGTCACTCCTGCATGAGGGACGATCCCCAGAAGTGATCAGGCCACACTTTCCCCTGAAGCTCTCCCTGGGACAGAGTTAGGAAGCTGCTCCATGTTGTGTTTTTTTTAGCCTGTAATTTATGGTCCTAACCTGGACCTGGCTCCCCTATGCTCTCTCATGTATGCTCTGTCGAACTGAATCACACGGGGTACAACTTCCCAGCACCCCCTAAAAGCATCGAAACGCCTGATACCTCTTTGTTCTAGGGATTGCTTGGGGGACTTTGTCTGAAGGTAGCTCTGCACCCCTTTCCTGGTAGCTATCTCTTTTTTTCCCTGTCTCTCACATCCTCACTCTGGAGTCTGGCACCTTGGGCCACTGGGCTGTCCTGGCATGGGTATTTTCATCATGAAGTCCTTTCCAGGTTTTTATTCGGAAGCTTCTCTTTCCCTTGAAGGCCCTATCATATTTGCCTCTCACACATATTGTACCATTGCTATCTAACATCACCACCACCACCACCACCACCCCACCACCCCCACCATCCCCCACCCCCCCACAACCTCAAGGTCCAATCTTGGTCTCGAGACCCTTTCTCCTAATAAACGTCACTCCTAAAGGGTTCTTACATGTCGGCTCCCTATCCCTGATGGACTGCTGCCATTCTGTTATTATATTTAAAAGGAAGGAAGGAAGGAAGAAGGGAGACAGGGTACTCAAGGGTCTTTTACCTCCTATGGCTTCGCCTCAGGAGTTCAACTGTGTACCTAGACTAGACGCTGGGTCTCTGCATGGTAAGCAACCACTTCCTTAATACCAGTGTCAGCAGATAGAGGGAGAGGCCCCCTTTTTAAAAACATGGTGCAGGCAGGATGCTGTCTCCGGGGATCCTTGTGGAATAGCTGGTGGAAATCTTTTAAACACGGACTGCACGCTCAGAAGCACCATATTGAAGTAGGCAATAGTACAACCATGAAAACACTGAAATAGCTCACAGAACCAGATTTTCCATTCAAGTATCAGAGGAGCACAATTTTTGGAAAAGGGAGCAAGAATAATTTTTTTTGTTTTGTTTTTTGTTTTTTGAGACAGGGTTTCTCTGTGTAGCTTTGCGCCTTTTCCTGGAACTTACTTGGTAGCCCAGGCTGGCCTCAAACTCACAGAGATTCTCCTGGCTCTGCCTCCCGAGGGCTGGGATTAAAGGCGTGGGCCACCACTGCCCAGCAAGAATAATTTTTTTAAATTGGTGAGTTTTGCCACCTTTGTGCTGTGTGTGTGTGTGTCTTCGTCATTATTATTGTCTACCTTAACTCTTTTAACCCAAACGGCACCCGTAGAAACGGTTTTCAATTTGCTTTCTCATTTTTTTTTTTTTGTCTTGTTCTGCTATCAGAATCAACTGTTGCCTCTTATACCTGGAAGCTACATCTCCCCCACACCTGATGGAAGAAAACAAGTCCTCCAGTTAAAATTTGACCATCTCCCTAACATTTAGGGAACGTGTTCCTCCCGGTGCGTTCACTTAATATGTAGATATTTTTGTACGAGATAGGAATCCTCAGTGTTTCCAACGCAAACGAGCAGTGTGAAAATGAAGGTACCTCCGAGAACCGATTCGCTCTGAGGATTCTGATTCCTGTGCCTTCTCCACGCCAACTCCGTCTCCTAGAACAGTCTCTTTAAATGCCGTAATGCCAAAACGGCACACACAGGGAGGAGACGCTTTCAATTCCAACAGAGTTGTACTTCTTAGACGCTGCGACTCTGTGGGCTGACGCTTCGGTTTAGGGGAAGATTTCCATGCGTCATCTCTCTTCAGCTGACACTGTAACATCCTGAGTAGAAGCAGATCTGCTGGCTGCTGTCGACAGAGGGGACGACATTGAGCTGCCACACTGGAATGTCTTCTCAGGGGAGCCCGGTCTTTCTTTATTCTGCATTTACGTTGCTGTAGCATGGTGATCGTGAAAGGTGGTCTAGGTTTACTTACCTCTTGACTCAGGGGACACTCTGCTCTCCCTCTCTCTTTCACATGAGACATTGATGAGTCTACTTTTACAGCGAGTTAGAGAAAATTCCATACACGACCCATAGCGGACAGACTACAAGGAATCACCCACCACATGACAGTTATGCCCCCAAATCACTGGCTGCCCACTCTAAGGCCGTCCCTGGGGCACCATGCTTTCTTTTTCTTTTTCTTCTTTTTTAATCTACTTGGGGGGGGAGGGGCTTATGTGGAAGTCAAAGGCCTCACTCCCTGGAGGCCAGCCTGGTCTATATGGCAAGACCGTGTCTTATCACCTACTCTCTGAAAGTTGATTGAGCCCAATCCCTGCTGCTGGACATATAAAATATGTACAATCCATACATATGTAGAATGCCATTAATGTCATTTGTTGAAATAGCTAAAGATCTTGCTAGTAGTAGAAATGTATAAATGTCCTTTGCCTTGGTGGGTATCTTAGTATTTCATCTCTGACCTAATTACAGTTAGATTAAAACATCAAAGAATGATTATGTAGTCTACATTTTAAAAGTAGGCCTGTTCTGGTTACATTAGTTAAAAGGCTTATGAAAGGCTGGGGATGTGACTGAACTGATGGAGTTTTTACCTACTAGGCAGGAAACCCTGGGTTTCATCTCCAGCATGGAATAAAATAGCTGTAGCCATAGCTACCTGGAATTAGACATTCCAAGTTAGGACTGGAGAGATGGCTCAGAGGTTAAGAGCACTGGCTGCTCTTCCAGAGGTCCCAAGTTCAATTCCCAGCAACCACATGGTGGCTCACAACCATCTGTAATGGAACCTGATGCTCTCTTCTGGCCTGCAGTCATGTGTGCAGATAGAGTACTCATACCAATAAAATAAAATAAAATAAAGAAATTCAAAGTCGCTGTCCTTGGCTCCCTGTAGAGTTCAAGACCATGCTGGACTGGCATTTTCCAGGCATGATGGTGCATGCTTGTATCAAGGGGAAGAAAGGGAGATTCCAAGTTCAAGGCCAGCCAAGGCTGTACAGTGAGGCTGTCTCCAACAAACCAAATGCAAACTAATTAGAATTGTTCACAGCAGTTTCTGACCACCGTGTCTCTCAGTCCTTACTCTGAAGAATGCTTAGTGTTTACTGATCGTTTTAGAATGTGTTTGTGTGGAAGCCTGGCTATTTCAGATCACTTGAAACTATAACTATCGTTAATTAGCATTTAATAATTATCATAATAGTAGAGTTTACTACAAAGCAGCTTTGACTGAATACTGTTAAGTGCATAATATCATGGCGTTTAAAATGTTTAACTGAAGATATTTAGAAGAGCTGCATAGGGATTCAGCACTTCAGTGACTGTTTATTTGTGTATTTAACTTAACTTGATTGTTCTTTAATTTATTTTAATAAAAGCCAGAAATATTTCTGTCTCCTAATTTCTATTCAAATCAATGATCCTCCTAATGCTTCATACTCAAGTCAGAAAAACCGTCACCTCTGTCTGTGAATCCCACCACATGCTTTCTGACAGGTTGCCATGTCTGAGCAGCTGACCCAGCAAACTGCTCTTGTGGGAATTTTGACAGATGGGAACCTAACCAAATCTCTTCCAGCCTGACCAGCCCTGAGAATATCTAGGCAACTTTACCAGAAGGCTGCAAGAGGCTTTCTGTTTCAATCCATCAGCACATTTCTCTGCCCCTTTATAGTCCTGCAGAATGCAGCGTGGTCCTGTGTCTCTATGGTCTTGTGTCTCCGTGATCTTGTGTCTCTGGTGTGAGCCTGCAGAGTGAGTGCTTTGTATGGGCTTCCAAAAGGGAGAAGGATTCCAGACCAAATGCAGACCAAGGATCAAAGGAAAAGCAATTCCTCATGAGTGAGGTCACTGTTGGAATATGCTGCACTTCCTTTCTCTCCAACTAATCTTTCTGCTTCCTCTGTGGTGTGTGTGTGTGTGTGTGTGTGTGTGTGTGTGTGTGTGTATGTACACACGTACACACCTGTGTGTGGTGCACTCAACCAGTGGGCACACATAAAGGTCAGAGGTGGGATATATTCTCAGTCCTTTCTCTACCTCACTCTTTTTTTTTTAAATTTTTTTTTATTAAAATTTTTTTCATTTTACATACCAACCCCAGTTCCCCCTCCCTCCCCTTCTCCCACCTCCTCACCTCCCTCCCACTCTGCCCCCATCCACTGCTCAGAGTGGGTAAGGCCTCCCATGGTAGTCAACAAAGTCTGGCATACCAAGTTGAAGGAGAGCCTAGCCCCTCCCCACTGTATCAAGGCTGAGCCATCTACCTCACTCTTAAGCATTTATTTTTGTTTATTTGTTTGTTTGTTTGTTCCATGCCGTCAAGAAGTGCAGTCTCCTTCATCCCACCATCCAGGATGGCTTTGTGGACCTCCGGAGGCACAGACTGGACTGAGCCCTTAAAGGCCTGGCAGCTCTATTTCTTCTCTCTGAGAAGACAACCTAACATGCCTGAGGCCCTAAGTTCAAATCCTAGCATTGAAAAAAAAAAAAAAAAAAGTATTGTATGAAACAATAAAAAAAATTGTATTATATGCTGTGTAATCTAAGATGCTATGTGATATATTATTCTCATCACCCTCTAAGACTTAAAAATGTCTTTAATTATACCTGTGTCTTTAATGTCTGGAGAGGGACAGGCATGCTGAGGTGGTGTGTGTGTGTGTGTGTGTGTGTGTGTGTGTGTGTGTGTGTGTGTAAGGTCAATTTGTGAACTAGACAGCACAAAGGGAAGGATGAAGGAAGGTGTGGCAGGAGGATAAGAGAATTGGTAGCAGCTAGCTCACCACTGGAAACAAATCCATGCTTGTTACCTGTGTTGAAGGAGCCACGTCAGGATCTCCACCGTCCCCCCCTCCTCTGCAGCGTAAGAGGCCCCCTTCCCATTTCTGATCGGCTCCCAGAGTTCCCAGTCTCTGGTGGGCTCTGCTGGGTAACACCCAGGCAGCACAGACTCTCTGCCCCTTGCTCACTACTCACAGCTTGGGTGGGTTTTGTTGTCGGCCCGTGTTGCCTCTGCTGTTTTGTGTTGAGGTGGGCTGTCTTGTTGCCGGGCTTGGGCTTGAGCTTGCTATGTAGACATGGCTAGCCTGGAACTCCTGATCCTCGTGCCTCTCCCTCCAGGCCCAATCCTTTCAGGATCTATCCCGTTTGGGTGCATTGTGAAATGGTACACACAGCTTTTTCTCAGGGCTGTTATAGATGGAATGCAAGGTGAGGACAGAGAAGCGTGCCCTAGTCAGGGTGCATGCTCGGCCAGCATCGCAGAAAGTGAGTCCTGGTGTTCTCTAGCCTCTTAGTCTTCTGCAAGAGTCCTTCTGCTCTTTCCTGTCTGCGGCAAACGAGCTAAGTTCTGTGGTGTAGAATCCTGGGTGGGGTTGCTTTACACACTCACACCCACCGACCCCCCCCCACAAGCCCAAACCCACACACCTACACGCCCAAACCCAGCTTTCATTTTTGAGCAAACAAAAGCAATCTAGGAGATGTGAGGTGATTTTTGCAGTTTGACTCTGGGCTGGGCGACTTGCTTGGTGTTGCACACTGTTGCTTGGTGTTGCACACTGTTGCTTGGTGTTGCACACTGTTGCTTGGTGTTGCACACTGTTGCTTGGTGTTGTACACTGTTGCTTGGTGTTGCACACTGAAGTTCTTACACCATAGACAATGGCAGAGCAGAAATAGACCCACTAGATCCCACTCTGAAGTGGAAGAATACCACTCCTGCCCAGTAAGGGCATGCCAGGCTCTCTGATGAAGAGAGTTTCTTGGTGGAGAGAATGGATCTTTAAGTCCAAGTTGGAAGGAAACTTGAGTTTCCCACTTGCAAAGTTCCTAGGGAATAAAGGAAGTCCTGGAATCATAGAGGCGATGATTTCTCTGACAAATTTTCCCCCAAATATTTTCCCTCAGGCTCCTATCTCAAGAAATAATCAAATAAATGCTTAATGGGTGTTTTATATAACCATCCTTTAATATTGTTTTGCAGCTTGATTAAGTATTTTACAAATTTGCTATGTTAAAAATAGTACTGGCTTTTCTTCTCCCCCAAATAATATAATCTATTCATGGGCAATCTGGAAAATACAGATAAACCCAAATTGTAAAAAAAAAAAAAGAAAAGAAAGAAAGAAACTTACTCATGACCTCAGCAACTAGAGATAATACCCTGGCTGTTTAGATTCTACACATGTACGTTTTAATCTTTTTCTGTGCACACACACACACACACACACACACACACACACACACACTTCACAAAGGTAAAATTGCACTGACCATGGCTTTTGTGACTGTCCCTTGTCAGTTAGACATACTGTGAATATTTACATCTTTTGATTACATGTTCACAATGGGCACTAGGGAGGTGGCTTTGTGCTAAAGAGCACTTTTTGGTCTTGCAGAGGACTTGGGTTCAATTCCCAGGCACCCCATATGAAGTCTTACAACCATCTGTAACCCCATTTCCAGGGGATCCAATAGACACGCACGTGATGTGCATACATGCAGGCCAGCAAAACATTCATATACATAAAGTAAAACAAATAAATTTAAATATTTAAAGGAGTATTCATCACTTTATACAGGGCTTTCGGTTGTTGCTAGTTTTTGCTTTTAAAGTCGATGCTTTGAGTATCCGCACGGCTAGATCTTTGCACGCATCTACTGAACGGGATTTCCATCTGGATAAACAGCTTCAAATGGAACCGCTGGGTCAGCAAGTCTGCAGCCTGTTACTGCTTACGGTACATGTTGCCAAGACACTCCGCAGAAAGGCTTCTGCAAGTTCTCTTTCAGCAATGGTATGAGGTAGCGGTCATTTTCCACACTTGCAGCAGGGTCACGTGGCGTTAATCTGGGAAGTCACTGTTTTTGTGTTACTGGAGAAATGGCAAGGCTCTGTTATAGACACTTAGACCACACTGGTGACCAAGGAGAACAAAATAAGAACTGACTATATTACAAAGCACCCGTTTTTGTTGTTGTTGGGGTTTTTGGGTTTTTTTTGTTTTGTTTTGTCTTTATGATTTATTTATTACGTATACAATGTTCTGTCTGTGTGGATGCCTGTCGGCCAGAAGAGGACACTAAATCTCATTACAGATGGTTGTGAGCCACCAGGTGGTTGTTGGGAATTGAACTAGGGACCTCTGGAAGAGCAGTCAGTGTTCTTAACTGCTGAGCCATCTCTCCAGCCCCCCAACCACCTGTTTTCTCTCTCCATCTCTTCATGTGTGTACAGATGTGCACACAGTTTCTTCATTTGCTAAAATTATGTAAGAGGTGATGGCTAATCGTATAGGTCAAGGTGACTGTGTTCCGGAACAATTTGCAGCAAACCATCTCATGAGTTCTTCACAGCCCTAAATCATAATAGTGTTCTTAATATTTAGTATCCATTTTGGTTTCGTTTGCCTTCTCAGATAGGATCTCATGTAGCCCAGACTGCCTCAAACTTGTTATGTAGCAGAGGCTGACCTTGAACTTCCGCCTGTACCTTCTGAAGTAATAATTTACTGGTGTGTGGCAGCAGCCCCAGTTTCTGGGGTGCTGGGGAACAAACCCAGGGCTTCGTCCATGCTCGTTAAGGGCTATCAACTGAGCAACGGTCTTCACTCTTTTTGCTTTAAACCCATTTGTAAGTTAGCGTACAGTGTGATGGCTTCCACTGGGGCATCCTCATACATACACACTTCCCTTTATAGTCTGTCCTCATCTGACTCCTCCCCCTCAGCCACCCTCTGTGTCCCCTGACTGTGTCTTGCTGATCTTCCTCCCCCCTCTCCGCCCCCGAATTCTGCTTTAATGACGTGTGCATTTCATCACCCTCTCTCTTCTCAACCCTCCCTCCATTTTTAAGGATTTCATCCTTGCCCTCCCTGTCTCTCTCCGCTTTCATGGCCGACACCCGCTAGCACTGTTGTTCATCCCTCCATCGACAGACATCAATGCTGATCCTATTTAACTATTGTGAATAGTGTGATAATAACACCGATAACAGAGTATCCAGTTTTAAGGTTTTTATCACCTCATGTGTGTGAGTGTGTGTGTGTGTGTGTGTGTGTGTGTGTGTGTGTGTCTGTGTGCATAAACGAATCCTCAGATACCATAGCACACACATTGAGGTCAGAAGACAAGTCACAGGACTTAGTTCTTTCCTTCTACTGTATAGGTCTGGGAGATTGAACTCAGAGTGCTGGGATTAAAGGCATGTGCCACCACTGCCCGGGCTCATACCCATTTTTTTTTTTTTTTTTTTTTTTTGAGCTGAGGCTTGAACCCAGGGCCTAGCAAGCGCTCTACCACTGAGCTAAATCCCCAACCCCCATACCTATCATTTTAAAGAGCAAAATTGAGATGAGAAGTCAAACACCTAGGCAGCAGAGCCGATGTGCCACTGAGTTCATGTTTGAGTGGCTGTGCCCAAGGGCCCTCTTCTAAGGTCCATCGGGAGATTCAAGATGGATCTCTCTCTGTTCACCCTCTATTGTTGAGGAAGACCAGCTTCCCTAAAGGCAGAGCCTGTATTCCACAGAGGATACAGTGTGTTTAATGAAAAACGTGCTGTGTATACAAATAATTAAATAACTGAGCTGGGTGGAGAGAGGAGAGGGAAGAAGCTTTTCCATTAAGAAATTTCAAATAAAATATGTGGACCCTCTCCTCTCTAAGAGCTGGGTATCAGCCCCTTTTCCCTTTGAGGATGGGATGGGCTTAGTGACTGTCCTAACCACAGACCATGAGAATGAGGAAACAGTGGCTTTAAAGTGGAGGGACCTGGAGGCTCCATGGTAGACACATCATCCAGGTGTCACCATTGAGAAATCAAGACCTCCTATCTTTGATCTGCTGTGACGAGGGGGAGGCTTGGACTCTGGTCTCAGTCCCATAACCCGTGGCGTCAGTCTAACTGTGAGACAAGAGCAGCAGATGAAAGCAGACCGAGGGGGATCTGCTAAACATCCAGCCGGTCCTCCTCAAAACTGTCAAGAGTAGGAGCGAGGGAAGTGGGTCAAAGGTTGAGAGCACGTTTGTAAGGGGCTTGAGTTCGATTCCCAGCACCCACAGTGGTGGGTCACAAACGCCTGGTAAGTACTGCACATGTATACCCAGGCACATGCTCAGGCACATTGTCCTGCTTGGTTATTTTGTCGACTTGGCACAAGCTAGAGTTATTTGAGAAGAGGATCCTCAGTGGAGAAAAATGCCTCTATCAGAATGCCTGGATGCAAGTCTGTAGGGAATCTTCTTGATTAATGACTAACAGGAGCAACTGAGAGAATAGAGGGGTCTCACCCCTGGGCAGGTGATCCTGAGTTATACTTTAAAAGTCGGCTGAGTAAGCCATGAATGAAAAACCATTAAACAGTATTCCTCCCCTCCACCCCCCCATGCTTCTGCTTCCGTTCCTGCCTCCAGGTTCGAGCCCCGACGTCCCTTAGTATGGCGTGTGACCTGAGAGTTGTAAGATGAAGTAAACCCTTTCTTTCCCAAGTTGCTTTTGGTCATGGTATTTTATCACGGCAACAGAAACCCCTACCACATAAACACACAAATAAATTTTAAAAACCTATCAAGGTTATTGGAGCTGAGAATATAGCTCAATGTCTAAACCAGGTGTGGTGGTCCACGCCTGTAATGCCGGCGCTCCAGAAGCTGGAGCCTTGAGGGTCAGGAGTTCAAGGTCATCCTCGGCAACAAATTAAGTTCAAGACTAGCCTGGGTTACCGGATGCCAAGAGTGAGTGTCCTCTGAGCCAAGCAACCGCCATCTGGGAGCATTTGGCTGGACTCCCTTGGGAACGATGGGCTTGTTGTCAGTTTACACCCATGCCTATAGTGGCCGAGTAGGGCAGGAGATTCTGCCTGAGTATCCAGCTGTCCTGTACCATCTGGTCCTGCTGCAGGTGGCCTGGGGGAGGGGCTAGAGGATGTAGAGGAAGATCAGAATAGTGGAGCTCTATCTAGGCAGCTGTGGGGGAAGCCCTCAAGCCTGCTGCAGAGGCTTTTGGGTGCAGCTGTTTGGGGAAGGAGCTCCCACACCCCTGTAACCTCTCACCTCATTGGTCCTCCAGAGTGAATGATTTGTTTGTTAGGTTGCCTGTTCCAGTACGATCACTACCATGATGAAAAGAAGCAAGGGTGTAGCATCAGTAAGTAGGTTTTTAAGACTCTCTGGACCTAACCCCGTCTCTGCCCTCCCTGACACTGCTTCCCAGCAGCCATCTGGCGCCGGCAGAAAGGAAACTCAGATGGGACATGCAAAACGATCTCGAAAGCCTGTTCGTGGGAATACAACTAGATCGGCTTTGTATGGTTTTCTGCAGGACTGATAGGACCCTGGTATTGGCGAGTCCATGCCTGTAACGTGTCTCTCTAATTGTTGGCAAGCAAAGGAGATGTGCTGTGAGCCAGCGTGGAAAAGAAAAAGGCGTCCGATCAGCAGAACGTAATAGCCCTGCCTGTTGTCTTGTTCTGGCCGTTTCTCCAGTTATCTCCTTGGATCATGAGCCAGAACACTTCTCTGGTTACAAAGGCCAAGTCACTAGGACAAAGAGCACCACCTTGGCTGGATCACTGCAGGAATTTGCAAGAGCACAGTGGCAACCTTGTATCTAACTATGTGATTTCCGACACATTTGAAAGAGGCCAGTCAACAGATTTACAGGCCAGCAAGGCTCTCCAGCACTCTGTCATCCGCTAGGTTGTTTATTTTCAATTAATAACTCCATGAACACCTATGCACGTTGTTAAATATTCTACAAATCTTACACAAATATGATCTCAAAATTGCTAAGTAAGGGACACATCCAAGGGATGATCATAGTAAACCTCCATATATTTATACTGAACAGTCTCAAAGAAGTAAGTATAAAAAGCCAAGGGCAGAGCAGTGTCCATAAAATGCCACCACGCACATGAAAGAAAACATTGGTAGATACAGATATTAAAAGAGGTAATGATATAGATGTGGGTTGTTTTCCTTTTGGTAGGATAAAAATACAACATAATATATATGTTTCTTTTGTGTGTTTAGTGTATGTGGATGGAGGCCAGAGGACAACCCTGGTTTCTTCCCTAATAGTTCTTCACTTTTGAAGTGTGTGTGTGTGTGTGTGTGTGTGTGTGTGTGTGTGTAAACAGTGTTTCTCCCTGAACCCTGCACTCATGGATTGGCTAGAAGACTGGCCTTTGACCTCCAGGGATCCGTCTGTCGTGGCGTGCTTACTCTAGGCTTACAGAGCACCCATCTACACCCACATTTTTCCTCACATAGGTGCTGGGATTCAGGTCCCTCCATGGAGGGCACTTTTCTGATGGAACCATTTCCACAGACTCTCACTTTCTTTTTTGATTTCATGATGTGAAGGGAGAATGTTCTTAAGCTCCACTGAAGATAGAATTCCCTCAGTTTTCTTTCTTTCTTCATTTCACGGGTACTGACTGTGGGGGTGGGGGTTTAAATGTAGAGGTCAGAGGACAACTCAGCAGGAGTCATTCATCTCCATCCATAATGTGGGTTCAGAGAATCAAACGGAAGTTGTCAGGCTTGGTGGTAACCGTACTGGCTGAACCTTCTTTCCTTTTCTAGAAACTTCCAAAGTTTGGACTTCGTCAATTGGGTTTTTGCAAGATTATGCAGCACAATGACCTCAGAGGTCTGTGCAGCTTACAGCAGCAGATGTTCACCCTGCTCCTTTCAGAGGTCAGTTGCTGTGACCTAGATGCCTCAGCTTTCCTCCAGGCTGCTGTGATCCAGGTTGCAGGTTGGGAACAGGTCTGAGTGACTTATCAGGGACTCAGGCTAAAGTGAAGGCCCCGACAGGGGATAGTCCCTTCTTGGGTCAGAGGTCACAGGGACAAAAGGCCCAGTGGAGACTTCACATTGCCTCTAGAATGTTGTGCTCAGCTGTGGTACGAAGTCACATCTACTCACAGTTGATCTATTTTCTGGTGCAAATTGAAGAGCCAAGACCAAACCAAGGAAGCTCCTCTACTACACTGTAGAGTCTATGAGAAGGAATGATTGAATGTCTTTCTTGCATCTTTGTAGGACATAGCCATCCACAAAGCCAATGCCATCAATTCGATTTCACAACCATAGTTGTTGTAGTCTTCACAAAGGACTTTAACTGGTTAGTTTGTATCAACTTGATACAAGCTGGAGTCACCTGAGAAGAGGTAATGCTCACGTCAGATTAGCCTATGCATAAGCCTGTGGAGAATTTTCTTGCTTGACGATGGATGTGGAAGGGCCCAGCCCACTATGGGGGGTGCCATCCCTAGCCAAGCGGTCCTGGGGTGTGTGTATATGAAAGCAAAGCAAGCAAGCCAGGAGGAACACTCCGGTCTCTATCGTCTCTGCTCCAGTTCCTGCCTCAGGTGCCTGCCCTGACTACCCTTCATGGTGGGCTACAACTATAAGCTGAAATAGATTCTTTCCTATGCAAGTTGCTTTTGGTCTTGGGGTTTATCAGAATACTAGAAAGCAAACAACAGCAATTAGAAGGGAGGCAGGGGCAGACAGTAGCGATGGCATAAAATGAAACTTGAATTTGGGCTTACAGATAAAAACCTCCTCTAATGCCCCAACCACAGGGGACGTTTTCGCTCCCAACTCACCCCATGTAAGCTCTCTTCTCTTCACTCCCCACATCCCTCTCTCACCTCCTCAGTTCTTTACTCCCTCCAGTTCTTGGAATTTTGGGGATTGGTGTTCCGGAACTTGGGCAGGAAGTGGGCGACCCAACAGAAGATTAAACATGCCTGGTTTCTGGTTCCGTTATCTTTGCTTACATAACCACCCCAAACCTGAGGGCCAAAAGCAGCAGCCATGACATTATCTCCTGGTGGGGGGGAGAGGGAAGGTGGGGCTCAGTAGCATGAGTCTTTGTGCTGGCTTCTCAGACCCATGTGGCTGCCCTCAGATAGTCGGGGATTGAGCAGCCAAGATGGCATCACCCCTGTCTCTATTCAAAGATGGAGTATGGTTGATTCACTTGGGGGTAGTCCCCACCTCCCTCTGTGTGTGTGTGTGTGTGTGTGTGTGTGTGTGTGTGTGTGTGTAGCTGTGCACATGTGAGTGCAGGTGCTGGAAGAATCTGGAAGAGGGCATTGGGTCCCCTGGAGCTAGAGTTATAGGCAGTTGTGAACCACCTGAAGTGGGTACTGGGAACTCAACCTGGGTCCTCTGCAAGAGCAATATGTGCTCTTCACCACTGAGCCATCTCGGCAGCCTCTGTGAATGATTTCTTACATTCTAGAGACTGGAATTAAGATGAAAGGGGAAAAGATGCATGGGCTTTAAACTTTTTTTTTTCTTTTTTAAGATTTATTTTTATTGTATGTATGTGAATGTTTCACCTGCATGAATGTACATGCACCACATGCATGCCTGGTGTTTGATGAGGCCAAATCCCTTGCAAATGGAGTTACAGGGGTTTGTGAACCTCCATGCAGGTGTTGAGAACTGCTTCTTTCCATCATGGAGCATCTCTCCAGCCCTCCTTGAGCATCTTATAAGCATCCCATCTTCATCCCTACATATACATTAAAGGTCCAACTACTAGTCACTGCTGCATTTGGGATTAAAGTTCAACACAGGAATCCCAGGAGACAAACATCCAGACCTTGGCATCAGGAGGCCAAAGGTTTCCTGCTGTTTATCTTGAGGCAAAGTCCTTACTGGAATCCTCCAATTTGCAGAAGAGTGTTATCTTTGTAACGAAGAGATAAGCATTCCAAACAAACTGACATTTAAGTAACAATAAGGGGCTTTTAATAATTTAAAAGCTTAAATCTTTTGGAAAACAAACCAGAGTTAACAGCGGGTAACACAGTAACTGTCCCTTAAAAGAAACTTATACTTTGGGGAATTTTTCTTGGAAACCCATGCTCAGAAAGGGTTATACTTTAAAAGGTCAGATACTTAAAAACCTCAACAATATAATCATGTCTCGGAACAAAAACATCAGAGTTCTGCACTCAGGAGGCAGAGGTAGGAGGATCTCTGTGAGTTCAAGGCCAGCCTGGTCTACAGAGCTAGTTGTAGGACAGCCAGGGCTACACAGAGAACCCTGTCTGGAAAACAAACAAACAAAAACCCCTAGGAAACAGAATTTTCCAACACACATTGAATATGTCTTGTTAAAAGTTTAAGAATCAATCAGCTTCCATCAACTGGTAAGAATTAATTAGCTGGTCTCAGAGAAAAAAAATATTTTTTTTTTAACTAAGAAAATTTCAATAAAACACACAATTGTTAGGCTTAAAATGAGTATTGTGATGTAATAATCTTATTCAATAATACATTCATAAGAGTTATTCCTGATTTTTTTTTTTCTTAAAATAGGGTTTCATTCTGTAGCTGTAGCTGGCCTGGAACTCATAGTAATTCTGCTCTGCCTCCAGAGTGCTAGGATAGGTGTGTGACACCACACCAGCCTTAACCCTCCCTCCCTCCGACCCTTCCTCCTTCCCATCCTTCTCTGGTACTTTTTAGCTGTGGAACCTTTATAACAGTGGTCCTCTACCTTCCTAATGCTGTGGCCCCTTCATACAGTTCCTCATGGTGTGGGGACCCCCAACCATAAAATTATTTTCATTGCTACTTCATAACTGTAATTTTGCTAGTTATGAATCATAATGTAAATATCTTATCTGCAGGATATCTGATATGTGTGAAAGGGTTGTTCCACCCCCAAAGGGTCATGACCCACAGGTTGAGAACCTTTGCTTTACAGGCATGTGTTTTTTCAAGGTGTGTGTGTGTGTGTGTGTGTGTGTGCGCGCGCGCGCGTGCATGCATGTGTACATGTGTATGTGTGTACGTGTTCGTGCGTGCGTGCGTGCGCGTGCGTGCGTGCGTGCCTGTGTGTGTGTACAGGTGTGTCACAGCCCCGGGGATGTTTTTTATATGTAGGTGCATTTTACCCATGGTGGCCATGTCTCCAGGGCTCACACATGGCCAATGGCCTCTGGGCAGACTACACAGCTCTAGGGAGTTAAGCTTTTATTGGGATTTATCTTCCTTGTTTCCAATGTCATTCCTAACATGGGTTATTTCATCCTGGATTAGTGTATTGAAAACAAACAGTCATAGACTCTTTCCCCAACAATCTTTCAAAATAGCAGATCAGGAAGACACTGTCTACCAGGATCTGACTTCCGCCTGCTTCTGTTGAAAATGGTCTGGAGACGCTGGGTTTTTGCATCTAAAATCCCTTCTCAGTTTCTTCACTGGACATAGTCTGAAGGAATTTTGAAGCAGGTGAAATATGCCCCACCTACCTTCCAGTTGCTAAGACCTTGGGAAGTCTTCCACCCAGCTTTGGCTACCACCTCTCAGAAACAGAGTCAACTTCACCACAGCACTTGAAACTGTTGTGAGCCCTGAAGTCAAGAGCTGGCCACCCAGAAAAAGAAGGCCATGCCATGCCTACCCTGCCATTGTCCTTCCCACACCTTCTTTGCTACCTCACATGCTGAATTAGTTGCTAACTAACCCAAGAGAACCTAAGTAAGGTTGCTCCTTGGCAGTCCCATCTCTTCCTCAAGAGCAGATTGCGAGCATTACTCTGTTTTCCTCCTTCCTTTTGGCAAGAATGGGAGTAATTGGATTAACCTTGGAAGGTACCTGTTAAGGGTCCCTCTGCTGAGGATGTAGCTCAGTGGTGGTGTGCTTGCCTAACATGTACAAGTCCACCACCAGTGCTTCAAACGAACATCAAAGACACCCTGAATGTTCGTGGAGCATAGATGCCCACTAGTCTAGAACTCCTACCTTGGACTGTTTCGTGACAGAGAAGAAAACATTTGCGAAGCTTGAACGGCTAGATTTGGGAGTCTGGGTGGGATAGATGATTTTACTCCAATTACTTTAGCTACTCACCCTGGAGCACTGTTTCCTTAGGTGCACGGCTACAGCTTTTTGGGAGCTCCCAATACCAAGCCAGACTCCAACAGTCATTCTAGAAAAGCCGAGATGAAGGAAGGAAATTCCCAGCATATTAGCAGGGAAATGTCAGTGTCCTCACCGTGTTATCTCTCCAGGGCTCACCTGCTTCATCTGCCTAGGGCTCCAGCCTGCAAGGAAACACCCGGGGCTATCGTTTATCTGATGTAAAGATGGCTGTTCTTTGCTTTCTGCCTCCGTGATGAACACTAAAACCAAAAGCAACTTAAGAGGAAAGGGTTTATTTCAGTTTACACTTCCGGGTCAGAGTCCATCATTAAGGGAAACCATAGCAGGAACTGAAAATCACGAAAGAATGAATGCTGCTCATTCTCTGGTGTTTGCTCAGCTCACTTTCTTATACAGCCAAGAACCACCTGCCTAGGGATGGTGCTGCCTACTGTGGGCTGGACCTTCTTCCATCAATTAGCAGTCAAGACAAAGCCCCACAGACATGCCACAGGTCAATGTGAGCTGAGCAATCCCTCCCTTGAGACCCGGTCAGATAACTCTAGGCTATATCAAGTTGACAGCTGAGGCTCACTAGGACAAGGGCCAATAGTGGAAGTGTTAATTTCCTCTACAGGAATTCTGTGTGCCTGTGCAGTACTGAAGTTTGACGGCACAGCTTTGCCTATTACTAGGCAAGAGCTCTACCTAGTTGAACTAGTTTTCTTTTTTATTGTGTGTGTGTGTGTGTGTGTGTGTGTGTGTGTGTGTGTGAATGGCTGTACCACAGCACACATGTGGAGATCAGAGGAGAACTTGCAGAAGTTGGTTCTCTCCTTCCACCACATGGGTCGCAGGATTGAACTCAGGCATGATAGCGAGGACCTTTATCTGCAATCTACCTTGCCAGCCCGGGGAATCTGATCTTTACACAGACTGGTAGCAACAAATGACGAAAATATTTCCAACATCTGAGTTACTCAGTTGTAACAGATGGCCATGCAGAGCAGCTGATGGCTCAGAACAAGCCCAGTTTTTCTCAGGCTTTCTCTACCAAGTGTTTAAAACCAAGGGGGCCAGGTGTGGTGGCGCACGCCTTTAGTCCCAGCACTCGGGAGGCAGAGGGCAGACAATCTGTGAGTTCGAGGCCAGCCTGGGCTATAGAGTGAGTTCCAGGACAGGCTTCAAAGCTACACAGGGAAACCCTGTCTGGGTGAGAGGAGGATGGAACTTTGCAGGCTGGGGGGGAGGGGCAGGTACTGGGCTACTCTCTCACATCATTACTTACTACTCACTACATCATGACTACTTCCTCTCCCTGGATTCTGAAAATGATTATTCTCACTTGGAGTATAAAACGTACTCAGAGTGGCTAACGGTCCACTAGTCTAGTGTCATTTCTGGTTTTGGGGTAAAACACCGATCAAAAGAAACTTGGGGGAAGAAAGGATTTATTCAGCTCACAATTCCGGGTTATAGGCCATCATGGAGGGAAGTCAAAACCTGGAAGGCAGGCATGGCTCCATTCCAGGCTGCATTACCTCTGACCAAAGAACCGACTCCACAGCCAAAGAAATACAGATCAGGAATCACGGAGGACGCTGCTCGAAGCCTAGCTTCTACTCAGCCAGCTTTCCTGTACAGTTCAGGACCACCTCTAGGGATGGCACCACTGACAGTGTGCGACAGTGTGCTGGGCCCTCCCACGTGAATTAACAGTTGAGACAAACTCTCCCACGGACAAGCCCACGGGGCCCATCTTACTTACCTAGGTAATTCCTCAGCTGACTCTGGGCCGCATCAAATTGACAGTGAAAACTAACCAGGTCACTGCTGCATAATCCTCGTGTTTTGCACATTTGTATGTGACATGTGTGGATATATGTGTTTTGTATAGGCGTGTACGTGTGTGCCGGTGTGCTCTCCCCTACGTATGTGTATAAGTGGCGGAGGTCACGGTGGGGGTGTCTCCCTCAATCTCTTTCTACATTATTTTTGGAGATGGGGGTGTCTCACTGAACCTGGAGTTCACTTGGTTTCTTAGGTGGGTTCTAGGGACCTGAACTCAAGTCCCCACGCTTGCCAGGCAAGAACTGCTCTCACTGAGCCATCTCCCCAGCTGGATCCTCATTGTGCTTCGTGGGTCAGCCCTAGCCTAACCTACCTGCCAGGCTAAAACCCTGAATGGATTAAGAGTATATTCCAAATAGATTTAAAAATTAAGAAATTTGAATACTTGGTTTTCTCTCTGGTGCTGGGGATTATAAGCCAAGTGAATTCAGGGCCTTGCACAGGCTAGGTGAGCCCTCAGCCACAGAGCGATATCCCCAGCTGTAATACTTTTACTTTCCCTCCCTCCCTCCCTCCCTCCCTCCCTCCTTCCCTCCCTCCTTCCCTCTCCCTCCCTCCCTTCCTGCCTCCTCCTTCACTCCCTCCCTCCCTCCCCTCCCCTCCCTCCCTCCCCTCCCCTCCCTCCCTCCCTCGCTCCCTCCCTCTCCCTCCTTCCCTCCCTCCCTCCCTCTCCCTCCCTCCCTCCCTCCCTCCTTCTTCACTCCCTCCCTCCCTCTCTCCCTCCCTCCCTCCCTCCCTCCATCTTCTCCTCCTCCTCCTTTTACATAATTGAAGGGGAATACTATTAGAAAGAAATAATGGCTTTTGAATTTAATTCATTTTTCTTGTTTTGACAGAGCCTCCAGTCACCTCCCAAGAACTGGGATTATGGGTATGGTGGCTCACCATGAAATATCATCAAAAACAAAGGAGAGGCTGCCACATGAATGAGCTTTGACAGGCATTCTGCTGAGAGAGGCCAGATACTACAGAAAATAACATACGGTTCGATTTGTGTGCTGGATAGACTATCCAAATTCCTGGAGAGAGAAGCATAGTGATTACCAGAGGCTGGGAGGTGTGTGGCGGGAAGAAAGATATCGTTTGATAAGGACAGTTTTAGTTCAGGGTGATGAGAAAGTTCTGGAATGGACAATGGTGATAGTTACACAACCCTGTGAAAGTAACTAATTCTACTCCCTCCGTTTGGTACATGCCTATAATCCCAGCATTTGGGAGACCGAAACAGGAACCAGCATGAGCTACATAGTGAAATCAAGGTTATCCTGGGCTATATATCCTGGGCTATATTTTCACACACACACACACACACACACACACACACACACACACACACACGCCATCTCAAACAAAATAAAATGAAACAAAACCTCAAGGAAAACAAAGCTAAAAACTGCTTTTTCCAATGAAAGCATGCATGGTGGTGTCTGGGTAAAAACACACGGTACATGGAGGCTGAGGTGGGAAGACTGAGTTCTGCATGGAGCCTGGGCTACACAGTGAGCTCCCATCCTAAAACTCCAAACCCAACAAAATGGTAAAAATGGCAATTTTTATGTGTTTAGTCATAATTTTAAAAAGACAAAAGAAAAAAATAAGGCGTGTTGACAAATATGTAACCCCAGACCCCAGTATTCACTTGGGGAGTTAAAGCAAATTCAAGGCCATCATGGACTACATAGTGAGACTGTGGGTCAAAACACAGACAGACAGACAGACACACACACACACACACACACAAAAACAAACAAACAAACCCCACAAAACAAACACAAATTTTAAAAATAAAATTTTAAAGGCAAGAAAAAAAGGAACTGTTGATACATCTAGACAGCAACATGGGTGAACCACTAATTTGTTGGACTTTCCCAGAAATCAGGAGAAAGAAATAATAGCCAACCCCCCAAACAGGCCAGTTTTAGCACGACAAGGAAGTACCCTCCGGGTTAACGCTGAACGGAAGGTACCTTCGGAATGACCATCCCCTCCGTTTCCATTTCTGCTTTCTTCAGCCCCTTTTTCTGCCTTTAGAGACCACTTCCTCTGCTCAGCGCATTAAAAGTTTTCTTTTAAGTGTATTCATTTATTATGTGTGTGCCTACAGGAATTTCTGTGCACCGAGGGCATGCAACCGAATATGAGCCTCTTGGTGTGCGTGGGGGTCTTGGGAACTGATCCCAGGTCCTCTGTAAGAGCTCAGAATTGCTAAGCCATCTCTCCAACCTTCCTCTGAAGACCTTGTGTTTTATTTATTTTTTTAGAGGGTCTTGCTATGTAGCCCAGGCTGGCTTTGAACTCATAATCCTCCTGGATGCTTGGATTAGACGTGTGCACTACCAAATCTGGTTTGGGACTTTTTTTTCCCGTAACTTTCTCTTTTCTTGTCGACAGAGATGGAGGTACAAAGAGGTACTCCTAAGCATGGGAGTGGGCTAGAGAGATGAGAAAAGACAGTCACCTAGAAACCTAGCATTATTGTTTTGTGTTTCTTTTCATTTTTATTCTTGAGACGGAGGCTAACACAAGAACTGGCTTGGAACTCTCTGCAAAGCTGAGGAAGATTTTGAACTTTGGGTCCTCCACACACACCCCCCCCACCTCTCTGGGGCTGGGATTAGAGGCATGCACACACTCCGCCCAGCTTATTTGGTACTAGGGATCAAACCCAAGGGCTTCCTGTATGGTAGGCAGGGGCTTTATTAACCAAACAACATCTTTGTCATGTCATGTGTCTTTTCACACTCTCAACCCTCTACTGATAGACATCAGAAGAGTGGTTTCCTGGAGTTGTGTTGGGGTGAGTAAGATTAATTGGAGGTGAGTACAAAGAAACTCTCTTAAGTGACAAAAACACTTTCTATCTTGCCTGCAGAGGTGAACAGACTTAGCCTGTACAATTGTCAAAACCCCTAGGGTTATACAGCTAAGAATCTAAGCATTATTCCATGTAAAGTGTCAACTGAAAATAAAAGTCACGATGTAATCTAAAGGAAAAAAAAATTAAGACAATTTAAAATCAACTGTGTGAGTGGTGTGTGTGTGTGTGTGTGTGTGTGTGTGTGTGTGTGTGTGTACCAAATGTGCAGATGTCTGTATCTGTGTGTATGTGTCCGTGAGCGTTTGTGCACGGACGGCATCTGGTCCCCTCTCCTGTCATGTCCTTCTGTCCCCTCCCTACACCAGCACTGAGATTGTAAGTATGAGACCAGGCCTGGCTTGTTACATGGGTCCATGTGACTCAGGTCCTTATGGTTTCATGGAGAGCACCAAGCTTGTATCTCCAGCACAGTTAAAAACATTTAAAAAAAATATTTACTTATGTATAAAGTGTTCTGCCTGCATGTATGCCTGCAGGCCAGAGAGAGCACCAGATCTCCCTGTAGATGGTTGTGAACCACCATGTGGATGCTGGGAATTGAACTCAGGACCTCTGGAAGAGCAGCCAATGCTCTTAACCTCTGAGTCATCTCTCCAGCCCCAAATTGAAAACATTTTTATTAACATCAAATAAAAATTTGGCTGGGGCTGGAGAGATGGCTCAGCAGTTGGGAGCACTGATTGTTCTTCTGGAGGACCCAGGTTCAATTCCCAGCACCCACATGGTGGCTCACAACTGTCTGTAACTCCAGTTCTAGGGGACCCAACACCCTCACACAGATGCACACGCAGGCAAAACAGCAATGCACAGAAAATAAAAATAAATCATTTTTTAAAGATTTCTTCCTTCAGAAACATCTTCAAAATTTTTATTAAAAAAAAAAATTGAGCTGGGCTGCCTATAATCCCAGCACTTGGGAGGCAGAGGCAGATGGATCTCTGTGAGTTCGAGGCCAGCCTGGTCTAAAGGCGAGTTCCAGGAAAGGCGCAAAGCTACACAGAGAAACCCTGTCTTGAAACCCCTCACCCCCACCAAAAAAAAAAGAAAAAAAATTAGCCCAGTGTGGTGGCCCATATCTATCTATAACGGAGGCTGAGAAAGGGTGATTGTCCTGGTTTAAAGGTAAGCCAGGGCTAACAGAGAGTGCCAGGTCCCTGTCTCAGACACACTAAAATAACAGTGAATAAAATTTTTAAAACAAAGGTGTGAAACATTACCAAGCAAAACGATACCGAGACAGCAGGATGTGGTGGCTTTTTAGGTGCAGTGTGTTTTTAGCCTTGGAGTCTGAGGCAAGCTGGCAGCGCACATTCAAGGCCAGTCTGGGCTAAGTGGTGAATTTCAGGTCAGTCAGGCCTACAGTGTAAAACTGTGTCTCAAGCAAAAATGAAAACAAAACAGAATTCAGGGGGCTGAAGGGGCATCTCATCTGTTAAGTGCATGCCCTGGTGTGATGGAGGAACTCAGCTGAATTCCCGGCACCCACTTCCAGTGGCCACAGCATCCTGCAACTCCACCCCCTACCCCCCACCCCCGCCTGGGAATCCAGTGTCGCAAAAACCTCCGTGGATATCTGCACTCAGGTGCATGTACCCACACACAGACTGACACACATACACATAATTTTTTTAGTTTATATTATATATAAAATAGAATTCAGGTTTCCCTGAGTAGCAGAATTCAGCTCCTCTCTTCTCAGTGCAAGCCAACATGAAAACCCACAAGTTCTTTCAAAACCTTAAAATAGTTTTTCAGGGCTGGTACGAATCTCAACAATACAGCTGCTGGCTGAGCATATGGAAGATCCAGGGCTCACTCCTCTGCTGAACAGAAAATAACAATATAATAAAATAATAGTTTCGGTTGTTTTTTGCTTTTATTGCATTACTATGCTAACATGTATGAGGACAGAAACTGAAACATAATGTCGGGGTTTGGTGGCACACACTCAAAATCCCAGCACTGGGGACGTGGAGGCAGGGGGATGAGTTCAGTCACACTCAGCTACTAGTCCAGTGCATTTGCAGCCAGGCTAAGATACATGAGACGCTGTCTCAAAACGCAAAAGAAAAAAAGGAGAAATCTCATGTACCCTAGTTTTGCTTGGTGGCATTCTGTTTCATTTTGTGAAGGTTTAATTCCAAGAAAAACAAATTTGGTCATGAAAATACCCTGCTTCGTACCCCTCCCTCCACCCCCCATGAAAAGGGCCCAAACAATGGATTACATCATCAATGCAAACTAAAATGTAAATCCCAACTGAACTTTCTGGGAACCACACCCAACTTCCCCAGTAGCGGGGTGAGCTTGGGAAACAGGGCCAGGACTGCCAGGAGGTGGGGAAGATGGATGGAAGAGTGAGTGCCCACGTGAGCTGGGTCCTTCTCTGTAGGATGCTCTGTTTTAGGGCCATTACTATAAGAGTTTAGAGGGGAGAACAGAACATTCCCTGCTTCTTTACCCACCCAATACAAAGCTGTATCTCAGCGGAAACTGCCAAACGACAGATTCCAGGAAGGACAGCATGGAGGAAGTTGCCACAACTGTCACCTCCTAAGAACTCCGGCACCTCCTTCTCCTCCCCAGCAGGTGGCCAGGCTTTTGCAAGACTTGGCTAACCAGACAGTAGAAGGCATGTGTTTAAACTCAGGGATGGACCTACTGTTTCACACAATTGCTTTTATGTTGTTGTTTGTTTTTTTGTTGTTGTTGTTTTGTTTTGTTTTTTTAATTCCCTATTTTCTGGGGTTGGAAGAAGTTTGGCAAAAGTTGCATCTATGGCAGAAGTTCAGGCTTCAGCCTCGGGAGTTTGAGCCTTCACCCTGGGACCAACAGCCGGTCCCGAAAATGAGGATCTTTGAAGAAGAGGGTTGTAGTCATGCAAAGTTTGTCCAGTTCTCTGACTGGAAAGAGAATCCCATCTGGCTGACTTCTCTTTTTCTTTACTTTCTTGTGTGAACTATGTAGGACGTAAGCTACAGCCAACAGAAGAGTAGATTATATTGCTTTAGTGTTGCAGGCATGATTGAAATATGACGTATGTTAAAATTTGCCTCCAGGAGAAGCCATGTGGTGGATAGTTTATGTGCATGGTGAGGTTACAAAAGGTTTTTGTTTTAATTTTACATGCATGGTGTTTTGCCTACGTGTCTGTATAAGTACCACGTTCGCGTCTACTGTCCAGGGAAGCCAGAAGTGGGCATCAGGTCCCCTGGAACTGTAAATGATTGGGAACTGCCATCGGATGCTGGAAATGGAATCCTCTAGAAGAGTAGCCAGTGTTCTTAGCCACTGAGCCATCACCCCAGCACCATTATAAAATACTTCAATAAATCTGGGATGGCAAAACAAATAGTTATTGCGTGTGTGAGAAAACAGCCAGTTTAAAAAATATAACTGAGGTATAAGAGGAACATGCTTAGGATGTAGAATACATATTCTACGTATGTATGCATTTTTTTGTTTTGAGATCTCCTACTGCAGCTCAGGCTGGAACGCAGTATGTAGCCCAGGCTGGCCTAGAACTCCTGCCTCAGTTGACTGCTGTTATATGTGGGGGGGGGGGGGATGGGAGTCTTGGAGAGCATTGACGTCTTTCTTGGCTCTTCGTGGGCTTAGTGCAGTGGGGGGCTAGATTCCAAGGAAACTGTGTGGTCACCAAAGTCAACCTGAGCCAATGGCTTCCAGTTTCAGTGTCTCACAAACATGAGGAATGACAAGCCAGGACACAGACAGACGAACAAGGTTTAGCAAGAGGTAGAAAAGCCCTTGCAGCTTGGAGGGAACTTGAGAGAGAGTGGCCAAGTAGTCTCCATTGGAAGCACTTTTATGTGTTAAGAATGTTCCCGATTGGCGCAGGCTGTGTGTAAAGTAGGCGTTAGTTTGGGATGAACCTGGTTGGCTAGTTTGGATGTAAGTGGAGAATAGTGATTGGACAGCTTGTGTCATGTGACCATGCACACACTTCGGAAAGTCCAAGGCAGGTTGAAAAAAAAGGCATCAAAAGAGTTCTGAATTGGGGCAGTGGGGGTTGGGGTGGGGGTGGCGGGGAGCAGACAGGAAGTTAAAAAAAAAAAAAAAGTCCAGTGATGAACTGACATCTTGATCTTGATGAGTCAGGGCTTTTAAGATTTTAGTTTCTTCGTGTCCTCAGAGTTGACTATTAGTTCCAGCAGACATAGACATTTTGTTTTCTTCATGCCTGCAACCATGCCTGCCAAATGGAGGCAGGATGCCTTGTTCCTAAGTACTATTGGGGTGACCCACCATACCAGGCAAGATTCTGAATATTTCCAACTGGTAGGGCTGGTGAGATGGTTCTCTGGGTAAAGACACTTGCCACCAAGTCTGCTAACCTAAGTTTGATCCCTGGAACCACCCTGGTAGAAGAAAAGAATGGCGTCACCACTTGAGTGTACACACACATGAAGTAAGCAAATTATAAGCAAATCAAATATAGTTGGGCGGTGGTGGCGCACGCCTTGAATCCCAGCACTCAGGAGACAGAAACAGGAGGATCTCTGAGTTCAAGGCCAGCCTGGTCTACAGAGTGGATTCCAGCACAGCCAGGACTACAGAGAAACCCTATCTCAAAAAACCAAAACGAAAAGAAAATCAAATATTAGCCAGGTGTGGTGGTGCATGCCTTTAATCACAGGAGTCAGAGGGTTCAAATCTAGCACTGGGAAAAAATGGATATGGTGACATATGCCCATAATGTCAGCACTTGGAAGGTTGAGGCAGGAAGATCAGAAGTTCAAGGTCATCTTCTGCTACACAGTGAGTTTATGGCCAGCCTAAGATACACTAGACTTTGTCTCAAAAAAAAAAAAAAAAAAAAAAAAAAGCATAGTGCCACACAAGAATGTTGAACTTCCAAAGTCTGTGGCCTGAGATGGAGGGTGGAGAAAGGAGAAAAGTCAAATGAAGGTCGGCTTCCTACGTATGCCTCCAGATGAATATTCAATGGATGATGGAAATTCACCATGTTGTAACCCCCAAATTATAATGAATTGAAGCAAAGCATTGTATTGTGGTTTGAATAAGAATGGCCCCAGAGGCCTCATAGATTTGGATGCCTAGTTATCAGGGAATGGTACTATTTGAAAGGATTAGAAGGATTAAGAGGTGTAGCCTTGTTAAAGAAAGTGTGTCACTGGGGGTGGGCGTTAAGGTTTCAAAAGCCCATGCCAGGCCCAGGCTTGCTTGCATTCTCTCTCTCTCTCTCTCTCTCTCTCTCTCTCTCTCTCTCTCTCTCTCTGTCCTTGAGGATCAGGATGTAGCTCTCAGCTGCTTCTCCAGCACCATATATGCTCCCCACCATGATGATAATGGATTAAGCCTTTGAAACTGTAAACAAGCCCCCAATTAAATGTTCTCTTTTATGGGAGTTGTCTTGGTCATGATGCCTCTTCATGTAAATAGAATGATGATTAAGGCAGATCTGAAGTGTCCCCTGAAGGCTCATGTGTTCTTACACTTGGTCCTCTTCTGGTGGTGTTGGCATGGGAAGTTGTGAAACCACTGGGACCATGGACTAGTTAGCACAAGTGGGTCACTGGGAGCAGGCTTGAAGAGCTAGCTGCCTCTGGTCCCAGCCTGAACTTTCTGCTTTCTTGACTCACAGAGATGTTGAGGACCCTCCACTACACATCAGGCCACTATGAAACGTGCCAAGGCATCATGATAGACTGAAACCAAAGCACGATCTAAAATACATCTTTCCTCAAATGGCTTCTGTTAGGTATCTGGTCATGGTGACAAGTAAATCAGCACACAAGGACTATCAAAATTAGTGGTTCCCAAGCGTCAGTGCACATCAGACTCCCCTGGATGGGGGTGGAGCTGTAGCCTGTTGGAAGAGCGCTTGCCTAGTTATGCAGGAAACCCTGGATTAAGCCCCCATGGTGAGGCACGCCTGTGATCACAACACCTGGAAGGAGGAGGTAGGAGGATCAGAAGTTCAGGTCATCTTTGGCTACAAAGCAAGTTTGAGCCCAGCCTGGGCTACATGAGACTCGGCCTCAAAACTTTTATTTTATTTTATCTAAGGTTACTGAATTCAGAAGATCTGAGGGTAGGGTCTTTTTAAGTCCCATCTAATCCCAGACAATTTGGGGACCTTTTTTTTTTTTTTAACAGGGTCTCTCTGTGTAACTCTGGCTATCCTAAAACTGGATTATGTGCATCAGGCTGGCTAGGAACTCATAGAGATCTTCCTGCTGCTTCCCAATATACCTGCTGGGAGCAGCAGCATCAAGCCTAGGGCCTCATACATGTTAGGCAAACACTCTACCACTGAACTCCTACAGTTGGCTTTTTATAGGCTTTAGGAGGCAGGAAGAAGAAGCTGGGGTCTTGCTATGTAGCCCAGGCTGTCCCCAAACTCATTGTGTACCCCAGGCCAACCTTGAATCCTGGAAACTTTCCTGCCTCAGCCTCCTGAGTGTTGAGATTGCAGGCTTGAGTCACCGTGTCCAGGCCTTTTCTTTATTTTTTAAGACAGGGTCTTGCCTGTTAGCCCAGGCTAGCCTTGAACTAATAGTGATCCTGCTGCCTCAGCTCTGAGTGCTGGGATTGCTGGGTCACGCTGCTGCTTTGAAATCAGAAAATAGCAACGGAGAGGCATCATTTCTAGTGGAAAGCATTTTTTACGGGAGTGCATCAGTCCTTTCTCTAAATAATTGCCTGTCTTAGCAATATAGATTTAAAAATAATGTGAAAGGTTGACATTCTAAGACAAGTTTTTTAAAAAATCAATATTGCTACAGTCACTCTGCTCTCTAAGGAGGACTCTGGGTCACTGTGCTCTGTAGAAACAGATTCACTCAGTTCATTTGAACTTTTGCTAGCTGGAAAAAAATCACAAACCATTGCAGTAAAATTCTTTGTGTGGTTATACGGTAGATTAAGAGAGACCCTGTTAGGAGATACATGTCCTTTTACCACACATGCTCTATAAAGAACATCCAGGGGTTGGCGAGCTGGCTCTGTAGGTAAAGGTGCTTGCTGACAAGCCTAACCATCTGAGTTTGAACTCCCATATGGTAGGAGGAAAGAACCAGTTCCAGCAAGATGTCCTCTGATCCCCACAGCTGTATCATGGCACCCCATCCCCATCACACACTAAATAAATGATAAAATGTAAAAGTCAAGCAAAACAACTACAATAACAATAAAACTTGGGTGTGTGTGTTGGTCCTTGCCTGTAATCCTGACTCTTAGAGGGCAGAAGAAAGCAGTCAGGAGTTCAAAGTCACCCTTGGCCACATAGTGAGTTTGAAGCCAGAATGAACTAAGACCCCATTCTAATAGATAAATAGATAGATAGATAGATAGATAGATAGATAGATAGATAGATAGATAGATAAAAAGCATTTAGCTTCACTCAACACAGCAGGCTTTCATTCATATCTATTTATTTGAGGCGGGGTCTCATTCTCTAGGCTGGTCTAGAACTCACTACATAGCCCAGGCTGGTTTCAGACTTGCAGCAGTCCTCCTGCCTCTACCTCTCAACTACTGGGACAATATCTAACCCTGGGCCACCACACTCAGCTTCCACGCAGTTATAGCGAGACCTGGGCTTCTTCCTCCCTTTGCAGAATCCCTCATTCAGCTTTGAGACCACTCAGAGAAACAGATAGAGATGGAGGTACAAGGCACATTCAGGAGAGGCTGTCTCAAAGCTACCGGGGTAGCGCCCCGCCTGTTTTACAGGCATCTCATGGAGGATCCCTGCAGAGCTGGGTGTTTTTGCCGCATCGAAGGTCGAAGGTCGGGGCTCTGTGACGCCCCGTTAATGGAAATCTATTTGCTTCTGGTCTTGGCTGGAGTCCTAATATTTCAAGCTACACCAAACGGCAGAGTTAATCCAATTGGACCAGTCAGTCACCTGACTAAAGGACCATCCTTCAGGAAACAGATTCATCTTAAGCCATCCTAAAGAGACTGGGGAAATACGTATTTCTCTAATGAGATAATGTGCTTTTTCCTTCCCAGAAAGCCATCCCTGGTACAGTCACTTCAGAGCCACCTTGAGGTTTCAGCTTTCCCTTCTCTTCTGTCTCTTTCGGATGCTGGCCAGAGCCCAAAGATGCTTCGCTGGTACTTTGGGCTCCCTTACTGTTCCTCCCAAGCTCTCCACCCTACCGCTTGTCTGCTGTGGGCCTGACCTCCATCCTTAACATCCAACGCTAGCAGCGTGGCTTTTTCTTGTCCTGTTTCCACCCCCTCTCCCTGGCAACAGCCAAGATTTCCAGCTCGCCTGCCCTGTTGTTTTTCTTCCAAACTCCAACAAAAATGTCTTCGAGCTTCCTTCAGATTCGACTCGTAAATTCTTTTATTAACATGACTGAGAGGGGACCCCAATTTCCCTAGTAACACATGACGCCCTAGGTAGGGCCCCCACACTTTCTGATAACAGGGTGATGGTGTCTCATACCTGTAATCCCAGCACTCTGGAGACCGAGGCAAGAGGATGGACGGGAATTTGAGACAGCCTGGGCTACCTTGTGAGTTTCAGGTCAGACTGGGCTACAAAATAAGACTCTCTCTCAGGAAGAAAGAAAGAAGAAAACAACCTTCCCCAGCCAGAGAAAGGAAGGTATCTTGACAGACACACAACCAACGGTAATTCCCCCAAGGAAAGCTCTCACTGGAATGCAGGGGAGGCAGTGGCGTGGGTCTACATACCAAGCACATGCTCATATTTAGTCAGTGAATTGAGACTCTCCAAAGAAATAAGAGTACAGTGACGTGCATGGCGGGCTTGGGAAGCAGGACACAGAAGAGGAATAGGGGAGTCTGTCCCAGAGGCAGCCGGATGGGTAATGTAGGGAGGAGAAAGGCCTGGGCAGTAGGAAACCTTCCCCTGGCTGGTAGGTGGGGAGGAGCGGATGAACCAGAGAAACATGAGCAGCTTCCATTTCCCTTATGTGACAAGTGGGCTCTATGCATCACTTGTAGTAAGGCTGATAGGGCTGACATTAGGCAGTGATGGGCTAAATGTTTTGATGCATTCTTAGCCCATGTCTCAAGCCATGCTGTCTTCCTCTTGCCGCCATCCCTTTGGTGACTGTCATAGCACTGAGCTGAAGAGTCAGAAAGAGAGGGTACAGCTCTAACGGGGGTGACTCAGCAGTCTTGTTTTAAAGACTGCAGCTTTTCTCTCCCAGGGTGCTGGAATTCCCCAGTGGTTCCCAACTCTCATTGGAATGCTGGCTTTAGCCCAAAAATCCCAAGTCAGATGTGCCGGGTTTGGAACCCACAGGGGAAAGTGTGTATCACCTTTGCCTGGCTGGGTTTCATGACAGTGACACATAGGGGGGCTATAATTAAAGTAGGCCTAAAGTACACAGAGGCACACACACTGACTTCTTTGGATTCAAGGCAATACACTAATATTTCACAATTTAAAGTTTTCATAAAACTACAGAAATTGGACACGGTGGCACATGCCCATAGTCTCAGAACTTGAGAGTCTAATGACAGAGAGTGGCAAGTTCAGGTCAATCCAGGCTCCATGCTGAGGTTAAAAGTCATCCTACAATGGAGGAACAAGGCTATGGGAACTCTATTTTTCAAGCGATCGTTCATCGGCTTGACTTGGTGGGGTTCTGGTTTTGTTTGTTTTCTTCCTTGAAAGAGGGAGCAAAGTCACTGAGCTGTGTTTATTCTTCTGAAAGTCTATAACAAACACTACGATATAAAATTAAGACAGTTAATTACTGAACAAATTCAGTGCATCCGATGTTTCATGATAACGGAATCAGAGCAAAGAAAGGTGTTTATTTAGTACACACACACACACACACACACACACACACTGTATTATTGACAAACTTCATGACAATCACTGTCCTCTTTTATGACTGACCATGTGAGTATAACTCATACTTAACAACTACCTGTTCTGTATGTTCTTTATTGTCACTTGGTCAAGGTTTTACCTAGTATGATGGCATGCTCAGTTTTATTTGGAGTTTCCCATAGATCTTAAACATGGGACCTGGTATACTTTAAGGGCCCAACTACGTTCCAGACTTTTTCTTACCAAGACTGGCTTTTTTGTTGTTGTTCACTTATTTTGTTTTGAGTCTGTGTAACAGCTCTGGCTGTCCTGGAACTCTCTCTGTAGACCAGGCTGGCCTCGAACTCACAGAGATCCACTTGCCTCTGCCTCCTAAATGATGGGATTAAAGGTGTGCGCTAATACCCCCCAGCTTATTGGTTGAAATTTGGAGGCAGGATCTCATGTGGGACCCAGGCTGCCTCGAGGTTGCTGCTGAATTGTAATCCAGCCCAATAGTTGAGTACAATAATCCCAGCTAAGAGAGTAAATCCATTTTTTAATCTGTTGACTCAGTCATGAGGAGCCCGGAATGGGAGGCATTCTTCCCTTCCATTTCATCAGAATCAGGGTGTGTTTCCTGGTAGAAACAGCCTTTCCCAGGCAGGCAACTAAGCTCTAGGCCAGTCAAGCATACAGCATGGGAATAGGGAGCAAAGGCTTTTGCTAGTGGCAACAGTGAGTGTCCTCTCCCCTTCCTGCCCCTCAGTCTGTCTACTTGTGAATGAACTCTGGCTATGAGCCATGATCGGGAGCTGATTCTGAACATACGCTGCCCTCTGGAGATGCTTGCCCCAGCCATGCAGTGAATTATCTTATAATGTATGATCTATGTGACTGTCTCCAAATGGCTTCTCCGGCTGGATCTGTGTCAGAACCCTGTGCCCTTAGCAATTCAGGAGGCCAAGGAAGGAGAAACGTGTCCAGGTCTTTACAGCCTATAGTGAGTTGAAGGACAACATGGGCAGCTCAGTGAGACCCTAGCTCAAAATCAGAAGGTTAAAAAGAAAAGAAAAAATGCCTGGGATTTGAGTAAGCACTTACCTAACAAGCATAAGGCCCTAGGTTCAACCCCTGCCCCCATAAATAATGAAAAACAATTTTTTCATTAAAAATGAAAAATAGGCTGGGTGGTGGTGGCGCACGCCTTTAATCCCAGCACTTAGGAGGCAGAGGCAGGTGGATCTTTGTGAGTTCGAGGCCAGCCTGGTCTACAGAGTGAGATCCAGGAAAGGTGCAAAGCTATACAGAGAAACCCTGTCTTGGGAAAAAAAAAAAAAAGAAAAGAAAAAGAAAACATTCTATAAATGTTTTCTGACTACTTCAAAGTTGGAGGAGGGGACATTTTAGGACCAGTAAATTCTAAGATTTTATAATGCTTAATGAGCTCATTGCTATATTTCTTTGAAGTGAGTTTTTGGGTTAGAATTCCTGTGAGGAATATCATGATTGTGGGTAAGGCACTCTGAAAGTCAACACATGGGTGTTTGACTATAACAGAAACCACCCACACATTGGGTGCTGATTCCAAACATATGCGGCCCTCTGGAGACCCTTGCCCCATGGAATTATCATACAACATGAACACACAACTGATACTCTGGCGAGGTCTGGGGGCACAAGCCTGGACTCTCAGAAATTCAGGAGGCCAAGGAGGAGGATTATAATTCTCTCATAGCCAGAAGCAGTGAAATTGTGTCCAGTGTATGGGATGGGAAATATTGTTGTGGCATTCTGGAAGAAAAATACCATGTTCAGGAATACTGAAAAATCATTTAATAAAATTCAGCAGCCTTCTTCTCAAATTTCATATAGATTAAAAGAAGAATATGTGCCTATTTTTGAAGAAGAATATATATGCAGTATATATATATTATATTATATATATATATATATTATACACACACACACACACATACACACACACACACACACAATAGAGTGATCCAAATATTCATTGCCAGGTGAATGTATCAAAAAAAATGAGATGCAGATATCTGATGTTTTGAAGAGGAAGGAATGTTGAGCAATCTGTACATGGCTGTGATTCCACTACTCGGAGGACAAAATCAGGAGGATCAGGGCTTCAAGACAAGCCTCTGCTATGTACAGAAGCAGAGAACAACTTGGGCTACAAGACAAAAATAAATAAGGGAAGTCTGTTATGTGCTGTAACTTGAACGAATGAAGTTTGACTTAAGTACATAATGTTACATGCAACAAACTAGTCACATGTAACAGCAGTACATAATACCACAACATCCAGTGAAAGGCAGCCATCTTAGCACACTACAATGCTTGCACATGGACAAAATTGCCTAACAATACACTTTTCAAAAAGTATCTCAGGGGCTGAGCAGTGGGTAAACACCGTGCAAACCTAGTAACCTGAATTTGATTCCTGGAGCCCACGAAAAAAGTGGAAGGAGAGAAGTGACTCCACAAAGTTGTCCTCTGACTTCTACACGTGTTCTGTGTCATGTGCATGCATACATACGTATGTGCACAGAGGTAATAATAAACGAGGAGTTTTTGAGACATGGTCTCACTGTGTTGTCCTGATAGGCCTGGAACTCGATAATGTAGACCAGTCAGACCTCAAATTCAAAGAGCTCTGCCTCCCTAGAGAATTAAAGATGTGCACCCCCATGCTTGATCCATAAATGAGATTTTTTTTAAATTAAAATACTCAATTGTTAGGCAACATATGACTATGCTGTATGATGTCAAATAATTCTCATAATAAAACATTCATAGAAAAATTCATAGGAGTGGAAAGAATGGCGGCTGCCAGGATGAAGGGCTAGAGGCATGGGGAGTTTTTAACAGGTATAGAGTTTTAGTCTTGCAAGACGGAGTTCTGCACATTAGCTGGGCACAGTGGCACATGAGCGTACTCCCAGCAATCAGGAGGCTGAGGTAGGAGGATTGTGAATTCTAGGTCAGTCTGGGCTACAGAGTGAAACTCTGTCTTAAAAAAAAGTTTTGCAGATTGATTGTATAATAATGTGAATATACTCAATCCCATTACCAGAGGCTGGAAAGTTGCTCAGAGGTTAAGAGCACTGGCTGTTCTTCTAGGGGTCCTGAGTTCAATTCCCAGCAATCACATGGTGGCTCACAACCATCTACAATAAGATGGACCCAACACTACTGTATACATAATAAATAAAAAAATCTTAAAAAAAATACCATTACCATTGAAATGTACACTAAAAGTGGCTAATATAGGACTCGATATAACTCAGTCAGTGTGAAGCCCTGGGTTTGATCCTCAGCCCATAAACTGGAGATGGTGATGCACGTCTGTAATATCAACACTCATGAGGTAGACACAGCAGGATCAGAAGTTCTAGGTCATCCTTGGCTATATAGCAAGTTGAAGAGCAGCCTAGTCTACAGAAAACCCTGCTCATAAACAAACAAGAAACCAATGCCCCCCAAAAGAATAGAAAAACCACTGATATATATATTTTTTTACCAAAAAAAAAAAAAAATCAAAGGAATATGAAGCACCATCCTAATGTCTTAACAACAAAAACCCAGAGTCAGATATGGAGGGTGAAAGCCGAATGATCAGAGAAGCAGAGCAGCAGCCACTAAAGAGTTCTTACCTCTATCAGACTGAAGAGGGGAGATCTCTTCTCTACCTACCTTATATTCCTGTCTCCTCCTCCCTAGTTCAGGGATTAAAGGCTTGCACCACCTCCACTCGGCTCTGTTTCTCCTTTAGACTGGTTCAATCTTGTGTAGTCCAGGGTAACCTTGTGTAGCCCAGGGTAACCTTGAGCTCCTTATCTTCCTGCTTCCTCCTCCCAAGTGCTGGGATTCAAGGTGTGAACCATCACCATTTGGCCTCTATGGTTAACCAGTGGCTAGCTCCACCCTCTGATCTCCAGGCAAGCTTTATTTGTCAGAACACAAACAAAATAACACACAACAGAAATAGAAGGACATTTTTCTTGATATGCTAAAGACTGCCATGGCAGAAATTGCACATTGGCATGCTATCGAAAGAACACTAAGACTAAGCTTTGAAACTAAACAACAACAAAAAGCCCCCCACTTTTCAGGTTCTGGTGGCTAGGGTTTAAGATTTGATTGAGTCCCACCAAATAGCAGTTAGTCCTGTGAGACTCTGGAATGAAATCGCAAGAGAGAGCAGGTGAGAAACAGCTGCCCCACCAATGCGAACTGTGCAGAAGGAGCATGGTCTTCAGCCAGCTGCAGAATCAGAGGTTTGTTAATTTGAAAGATAAATTTTTTTTTTTTTGAGAGAGAGAGAGAGAGAGAGAGAGAGAGAGAGAGAGAGAGAGAGAGGAGAGAGAGACTCACTATGTAGCCCTGGCTGGCATGGAACTCACAGAGCTCTACCTGTGTCTGTCTCAGGAGTGCTGGGATTAAAGATGTGTACCACTATGCCTGGCCTTATTTGTGTGTGTGTGTGTGTGTGTGTGTGTGTGTGTGTGTGTGTGTGTGTGTGTGTAGGTGGCCATGAAGGCCAGAAGAGGAAGTTGGATCTTTTGGAGCTGGAGTTACAAGTGGTTATGAACTAGCCAATATGGTAGCCGGGAACAAAGCTCAGGTTATCTGAGCAGCAGAAATGCTCTTTTTAAATTTAATTTCTAAATAAATAAATTATTGCCTGTCTGTGCATCACCTACAGGTAATGCCCAAGGAGGCCAGAAGAAGGCATTGATTGTCTTGAGACTGGAGTTACAGATGGTTGTGATCTGCCATGTGGGTGCTGGGAATAGAAACTGGGTTCTCTGAAAGATCAGACAGTGCTCTTAACTGCCGAGCCATCTCTCCAGCCCCCAACAAGCACTCTTAACCACTGAACCATCTTTCCAGCCCCTTTAGATGACTTCTTTTGATTCAACAGCTCTCCACATCAGTGATGGATGCCTTACAAATCTGGTCAAGGCAGAATGGTTAAAGGGTCTACGAGTATTCTGGATTCTTGATCTCATTTCTCCCTAACTTTATGCAAAGTCTGGAGGCAGAGTCTATGTATTCCTATAAAAATCATTGCAAGGGGTGAAGGCGCTTGCCTTACAAGTCTGGCACCTGAGTTTATCCCTGGAACCCATATAAAGGTGGGAGGGAAGAAATGATGCCACAAAGTTGTTCTCTGATACGTGCACACGTGTGCACACACACACTAAATAAATATAAAGAAAACTATTGCATTCCAGAAAATCAGATATGTCATTTTAAAAAAAAAAAAGAAAGAAAGAAAGCAAATAGCAAACAAACAAAACCCCCACAGGCTATTTAAACTGAGGATTTAACTCACTGGGTGACATGCTTGCCTAGCATACATGAAGTCCTGGGTTCAAGCCACAGGACTACTAAACAAAACTCCTGCAACCAATGAAAAGACTTTAATAAACGGGGTACATTTAATCCACTTATTTTTTAAAGGGGTCCCCCCCCCTTAATCTGGCAATAACTAGGTAGAAGTGTAATTTTAAAATCCCATCCCAGTATATTCAACATTTTATTAACTTTAAATATTTGGAGAGGTTTTCTTGCTCGAATTAAAAGAAATGTTTAGTATTTCCTCACTCGCAGTCAACTTCAGTGGAATGAATTCTAAGTCTTCTTGAGATTGTATTTAGCTGTCCGTAAATTTGAGTGATAAGGCTGTATAGCTGAATCCCATAAGTGCCTTGATCATAAATAATGAGTATCCATCTGCATTTTTGAAAGTCAAACTCCCTAAGAATATCTGTACATGTGTATGTATGCTTTTGTGATAGCAGAACCCAAAGCATATCGTTTATATTTGCTACTCTCAAAATTTTCATGCTTACATTTGAAAATAACCATCTCCTGGTGAATTTAAAATGACTTGAAGTAAAATCTAATCAAATTCCAGGGCCAGAAAGATGTCCCAGTGGGTGAAAATACTTGCTGTTCAGCCTGGCATCCTCAGAAATTCAAGTGGACTAAAATACTCATGAGCATGATTATCAACAATGGTTGTTGCTCCTCTGATATTCCATGGAATTTGCAAAACATCATTGAAAGACATGAAAGTCGAGGTTATAACCTCGTGGCAGAGCACTTGGCTGAAGAAGGTGGAGAAGAAACACCTTGGAAGTAGTAATGCTCGATTCCCAGCACCATAGGAATGAATAAATAACCTTTATAAATGGAAAGACAGTCTATGTTAAGAAGGCAATCTGTGTGTGGTGACACATACCTATGGGCAGTCAAAACAAAACAATCTCTGTAAAGAACATTGTTGGGACATTATGGTGAAATCTGAACAAAGTTGCAGACTGGTTGATACTCTTTATCAATGTCTGAATTTAAAATGTTTACTCTTATGTAAAATAAACTCAACCCCAGTATAAGAACTGTCATCCCAGGAATTGGCATGTGATGGCAGGAAGATCAGAAGTTCAATGTCATCTTTAGCTTCATAGTGATTTTGAGGTAAGCCTGGGCTTCATGAGATACCTTACCCACACAACACACAAGGAAAATAATAGACAAAAGTCCCATCTAAGCTTATATAGTGACACACACTCATACACACACCTTGTCATTTTAAAGAAAATTGGCCTTGCTTTCTTTCATTCGCAGTTTAGAATTAGGTTGTCGTTTTCAATCAAAAATCGTGTTGGGGATTTGGTTAAGTTGCATTGAGTTCTATGCGATCAGTCTGCGGATCTACTACTGTTTGAATCAAATGGAGATTTTTGCAGACAGTTGGACTCTGGTGACACTGGCAAATATAGCAAGGGCAAAGAACAGACTTGCATGTTATGACGATCCTTTGATCATTTCATTTAATTCATTATTCATTAATAACTTACCCTGCTTCCTACCACCTTTGCAAACTGGGAGAACAATGGTGAGAGTCCAGGATGAGTATTAACCGCCAGGCATTCAGTGCTCTTCTCAATCGGTGTTTTCTCCGGTGTGTTTTCAGAGGACACACTATTTGAAACAATGGAACTGAAGGGAAGGGTTGAGAAAAAAAGAATCAAGTAAAGAATGCAGGTTGGATATGTGTGCATCAGAGGGAGGCCATACATTCTGTAATGGCTGAAGCTGCCAAACTTAACGCCCGTGAGACACGAACTTCAAGGACAGGAATCCTGTATGGGGACAGAGGGCTGGAGAGAAGTGACATTTAAGCTGGGGGTGAAGGGGGGTGGGACGCAGATTAGGTGTGAGTTCTTAGAACACCTGGGGGTCCGAGGTGGGACGGTGCTGCCCGGCTTAGGGAAAAAAAAGTTACAGGTATTCCAAACACTTGGAGCAAACAGCACGTGCATGAATCAGTGATGGGTGCGCGGGAGGCAAGAGGGACAGATGCATTTGGAACGACAAGGAGTTGGCGCGATTATGCAAATCGATGAGTACCAGGTTAAGGACTTCGGACCTTGTCCCGGGACACCGGTGGATACTCGTGAACAGAAACGTAGTAGCTAGTAGATCCCAAGCGGGCTTCCAAGATGACCGCGGTTGAGGTGGAGGAAACCAGGTGGTCCCGTCCGGGCCAGCGGGGCCACCCTTCCACCTGCAGGGGGCGCTGTCAGGACCGAGCGTCCTCCCCGCCCCCTCTCCGGCCGCTCCAGGTCCGATGCGCTCGGAACTCGGCTACTTTGCCTGGACGCAGGAGCCTTGGGATGCGACGAGCGCGTCCCGACGCACCCCGGTGCGTCACCTCCGCTCTGGCAGTGAGGCTGCCCAGCCCCGCGGAGTGGCGCCCGGGGGAGCCTCTGCGCTTGCGCCGCCCGTCGGCCGAGCTCTGCGTGAAAACGCACGCGTTGGAGCCTGGCGTTGCTGTCTGCCACTGGGCGTTTGCTTTTGTCCTAAGAGACGCAGGCAGGGGCTCGAGAGCTCCGTGACTTCAGTCGCGCTGGCTTCCCCTCTTGCAATTCCTCTAGGAAGCAACGGAGCCTCTTGTTCTCTGTCTGCAGCCAGAACTCCACACTGGTGGGAACCTGACCTGGCCGCTAATCTCGACCATCCGTGTTCTTAGGGCCTGTTCGGTTCTGCACTTAAATCAGATTCCTAGTGGAAGGGAATCCTGGAGTTCAATCACCAATCCTTTAATGCTCTCTGACACCTTGAAGTGAGTAAATGTAGATCAGTTTACACAATCTCAAAGATCACCTGTTTGTTTTTGTTTTTCCTGCGACAACTTTAAGGAAAAAAAAAAATTTTTAGACAGGGTCTCACTATGTAGCTCTGGCTGTCCTGGAACTCACTATGTAGACCAGGCTGCCCTTGAACCCCCAGTGATTCACCTACCTCTGCCTCCTGAGAGCTGGGATTAAAGACTAGCGTCGCTATGCCGGATAACTCCTTGCATTTTTACTGCAAGTTTCTTCTATGCAACCTTGATGTCCTTGAAACAATGCCTCCTGCTGTGCACACATACTAAATCCTGTGATGCAATAATGAACTGCATACATAAAAGGACTGATCTTTTGGTATTTACATCCTAGTGAGGGGAGATCACGAAGAATAGGCAACCGAGTAAGTGCTGGGAAAGAGTTAACAAAGGCCACATGGAAGATCTAAGAGATGGTAGTTAATTAAACTGATCAGAAAAGGCCTCTTGGAGGTATTGATGTTAAAACTAGCCACGTGAACAGCTAGATGCTACAGACTGGGAAAAGGGTAAGGCCGTGGAAGCAGGAGTGTTGTTTTCCGGGAATAGACAAGGCCAAGTGTGACTAGAGTGTGATGCCCTGTGATTGAGAGTTGTGAGAAAGTAAGAGTGTTTTAAGTAGGAGTCAGGTGCATAGCTTTGTGCGGAACTTTAAAGTGTGTTCTGTAGTTTTTGAGATAGCATTTCACGGAGCCCTGGCTAGCCTGGAACTCACTGTGTAGCTGAGATAGGCCTGGTACCTCTGCTTCTACCTCGCTCCCAAGTGCGGGGCTTTGAGGCTTGTACCTCCACTCTCAGCTTGAAATGTGTTTCAATAGCAACGAGAAGCCAAGAAATAGTTTTCTCTCGAGGGCTGATTTGGTTCAGTCACTTTGGGCCCCACAAACCAGTCATTGAAAATAACTGATACGTTCTCTGAAACTCCTTTTCCAACTCCTCCCCAGGCTATAGTTCAATGCCTCTCTTTAAACATTTTATTTTGTGTGTGGTGCGTCTGCCACTGAACATGTATGGAGGCCCCAAGGCAGCTTTTGAGAGTCAGTTTTTCTCTTTCTTCTGTGTGGGTCCCTGAGGCAGAACTCAGGTTCTCAGGCCCTTGGTGACAAGTGCCCTTTATTGCCAGCGCCATCTCCCCAGCAGGTCCGCTCGCTCTGCTGTCTTATTACAAAGATGGTTTGTGGATAGACTTCGAAATGTCATCTCGAATACGTCCAAAGGATGGGGGATTCAACGAAAGATGTAGATCTCTGTGTGTATTATAAAAGGGATGACGTGAAGATTTCGTTCAGATTCTAGGAGGTCGTCTAAAACTTAAGAACAGTGGTTTCAAACATTTTTCATCTGTGAGATCTTGTTTATTGTACTCCGAAAACAGCAGGACATGATGTCAGTTTCGGCCCAGGCTGGTTCGTCGAACTATCTTCTCATCTATGAAATGAAAACTCTGAGAACTGAATCGACACTTTACCCAGAAAGCGTTCAATGATAAAGCATAATGTGCTACAGAGTTGCACAATGCCACTATCACCAGCATCTGCATCCTTGGGATGGATGGACAATTCATAGATACTGCGTCTTCATGTCTCCATTCTGGGTCGTGTACCAGGTGAAAAACAAAACAAAACAAACAAACAATAAAACGGTCTTTCAGACGCTAATTATGCAGCTGAAGCCATAAAAGATACAAAGCAGGGTGGACTAAACCCATAAATAAATGCCCGTGGGTTTGAGTAAACGCAGGATCAATAAATACTCCACGTCTACGTTTTCCTGTTATGGAAACAAGGCGATCTCTCTCCTCTCACCAGGCAAACACTGAGCAGTAGTTTTTGTGAGAAGGAACCTATTTTTTTTTTGTGCAATCTGTTTAGCAGACAGTGCATGCTCAGGGCACTCCTTATCTTCATGTGGGGAACAAAGTACACACACCCCTTTTCTGAGACCCAGCGCCCAGGACCTCCCGGAGCGGGACGGGCTCCCGGCTTGCGGGACCACACAAAGGGGGCGCTTGGCCTGCTCGCACGCCCCCACGCCCAGGCCCCTCCGGTCCGGGCTTCGCCTTTAGGGTCCCTCGGCCCCGCCCCTGCTGCGCCCTCCCAGCCTCTTCTTGCGCGCGCCCCTCCTCATCCGCGGGCAGCCGGAAAACCCGGAGCAAGCTGGCTCGGGCCGGCGGCGCATGCTCAGTCGCGGGCAGGTTCAGTTTGCTAGTAGGAAGCTCCAGCGCTACACCGGCGGCGGCGGCGGCAGCGGCGGCGGCGGCGGAACGGTCGGGTTCCCCAGCAGCGACCTCGGGCCCTTCCCCGCCCCCGGCCGACCCCGGGCCCCGGCTCCGCCCCGCTCCGAGCCTCGCGCTCCACTTCCCCGCAGGCGGACGGGCGCCACCGGCCCGAGCGTCCCTCCACGCGCCGTCCGTCTCTCGGCGGCCCAGGCCGTGCGCCGGGGGAGCGCAGCCCGAGCTGCGGGCGGCGGAGGGCGGCCCGGGGCGGAGAAGGAGGGGGGTGGGAGGGGAGGACCTGCCCCGGGGCGGTGGTGCGGGATGCCGCCGCCGCCACCGTCGGGCCGCGGTGGTTCTCGGCGAGCGGCGCGCGTGTCGGGTGGGTGTCCGGCCGCGGGCCTCGCCCCCCAGCCGCCTCGCCAGCGCTAGCCGGGCCGCGCGGCGCCCCGAGGGGGGCCGGGCTGTGCGCGGGCTGCGGCCCTGCTCCGCGCCGCCAGCCGCCGCCCCTCCGCCCGCCCCGAGGCGCCCCGCGGGCACCATGCAGGCGCAGCAGCTGCCCTACGAGTTCTTCAGCGAGGAGAACGCGCCCAAGTGGCGGGGGTTGCTGGTGCCCGCGCTGAAAAAGGTAGGAGCGCCGACCCCCGCTCCCCGGCCGCGGTCCGCGCGCGCGGGGCTGGGCGAGGGCGGGGAGGCGGGGCGCGCACCGCCGTCTTTCTCCCCGGTCGCGGGGCTCCGGGAGGGGACGGCACGGGAGGCGAGGTGCCCGGTTGCCCGGCTGCTCCAGCTGTTGACACTCGCCCGGGGTGCGTGGGAAGGCCGCGCACAGTCGAGGAGGCTTGGCCCGGATAATCCGAGCGCGGAGGCGACGGTTGGAGGAGCCTCGGTTTACCGTGGAGGTCAAGGAAGGCCACACTGCCTACTACCTTCTTTCTGGGTGCTACCGAGCTGCGGGCAACCTCCCGTTTTAGGAGTCCAGTGCGCTCTGACTGGCTCCAGGGTGCCCTGGCCACAGTGCTGGCCGAAGTAATTGCGAGGTAGCCTGCCAGCGAGAACATGGCCTGCTTGGCTTTGCTCGCCCTCAGTCCTAACTCCCTGTTCTCTTGACACTCCCCCACCCCCATTACAAGGGTGATGCACTTGCCACTGTGTTTGGATGGGTTCTTCTGGGGAGTCTGAGACTCTTCGAACCCTGGTTCGGTTTGGCGTTTTTTGCATTTTTTTTTTTTTTTTTTTTTAGACTTCGTGTGTTACTTTGAGTTCACCAGAGGTTAAAGTAAATTATTTGTTTGAAATTAATTATTTGAAAATGTTGCTACGTTTTCAAAGCTCCGAAAGCAACATTGTGAGCCGTCCGTCCCAGGTTTGGTTCGGCACTTTACATTTTTAGCCTTTGTATGTTACTTTTTTAGTTTGCTAGTGGTTCAAGTTCTCGGGAAATGTTGCTACATTTTAAAGGCTTCCAAAGAAACACCGTGACTTAGTAAACACTGTACTAAGTCATCTGAAACAGGGGTGTTGGGATGGATTTTAAAACAACCACATTGTTTTTGCTCTCATTTGCCTTACCTGTAAAAATTGCTTTACTCTTTGAATAGTTTTCATCTCGATTTCTTTCTCCTCAAATATTTTGTATGCTATGTTGCTAAAGTACAGTTTTGTTTCTATTGAGAATTGAGAGAGTTTGCTGTACCATTCACTATGTGGAGGCTTTCTATTTTACCAGAGAGTTTTGAAAGGTGTTTCACAGTCCTCAAAGGCCAGCAACTTTTAGCTTCTCTGCCCTGTTCACCTTTTCTCTCTTGGTATCTTATGATGGAAACTGCTTTGTTGGATGGAAGGCTTTGCTTTTATTTTTCAGATTTAGGTTACTGGTTTTTATCCTTGAATGTCTCACTGCTTGCAAACCTCTGTGGTATTTTCTAAGGAAATCAAAGAGACCGCCTTGTCCTGCATACTTTGTTCATTAATGATCCTATGAGGCCTCACTCCGTTTTTACATTGGCGTTACCTGCAGACTTGACTGCTTAGCTTGTAGAGGGAGAAGTATACCTCGTGATGCTAGAAGCTTGGTGTCTTGACAAGATGAGACAGAAAAGTTGATTTATATGTACCAAAGCCCTCACAGAACATTACCAGTTTGGAGTGTTAGGCTTAAAAGCAAGTAGCTCCTATTCTAAGGAAATCTCCAAAATAACACTTGGGAGTCCTTTGAAGTGGTGGAAGGAGGATTGTAGACGTCGGAAGACCTCTAACCTGCCACATGGGTGGCCCTTGCTGAATTCACAGACGCGTTTTGTTTGGCTGGCATTGTGGTGTTTCTGTTTTTCAATTTATGTAATTAGTCACCAGTATCTTAAACTAAGAAATATCACATATGGTCTGAATTCCTAATTTTTTTCTTGAGTTGTAGACAGTCTTGCTATATACATTTCCACACAATAGTAAATTGCTAGAGTTGTAAATGGCTGCCTTCTTTAGAAAGGCTTGTGTTTCCAGTTTGCCGTAGGGTTGCTCATGTTCTGTAGCCTCACACTTGGTTGGTTTTCCACTTGAAGCAGAGCTATCCCTGCAGGAATGATATGCTTCCATTTGCTCTCTGAGATCTAATGCTCTCCCCTCATTCAAATTCCCACCTACAATGCTCTTAAGACCCCTTAGACAAGGTTGAACATATTTCTCATAATCTGAATATGCTGTCGTAGTTTAAAATTATTGAATTATCATCTGTGTTCTGGGCATTTCATGTAGATGTGTCCTTGGACATGTTGTGTGGGTGTGTCCTTATCTTGAACTCTTTCTTCAGACTTTAAACTACTTGTATAATTCCTAACTCTGCCTTTTCTTACCACAGGCCTTTTGGACCGGCTGTTCCTTTTATCTGGTCTAATACTATGCTACCTCAGAGATTTTCTCAAACCCTCAGGGCTGAGTTGGATGGATATCACTCCATTGTTTCCTCCTAGCATCCTATCCTAATTCAGCAGTGAATGTGAAGTTCCAATTTACTTGTCCATGTTCTCACTCCCCAACTAGAGACTAGGAATGTTGTCTTTCCCTACTGGCCTTCCTATATACGGCTGTGCCTGACACCTGTTAGGACTCATTTTGAACAAGTGCTTTTGTGTGTTACTTTGGCTTTGCCAGAGGTGAAAGAAGATTATTTGGAAATGTTGCTACATTTTCAAAGCTCCTAAAGCAACATTGTGACTTAGTAAATCTTCAAACTGTCTTCCCTCTTTTGGTTTGGCGGTTTGAATTTTTAGCCTTTGTATGTTACTTTTAGTTTGCCAGTGGTTAAAGTTATTTGGAAATGTTGCCAAGTGCGTAAGGGTATACTCAAAATAAAACTGCCCCCCCTCCACCACCAGTTTTTAACTTCGTGGTTAATGGCTTTAGAATTTTATTTGATTGGCTCAAGACTCTGAAGTTATCTCTGCCTCCTCTCTGTGTACTGCTTTCCACCTCCAGGCAAAACCTTACGTTTATCAACCTCTAACATGCGTTTATAATCTACTCCCCTAACTGCTTGGAGTTTCCTCTCCCGGATTACTGTGATAGCCTCCCAACTGCGTCCCTTGCCCCAGCCCACTTGCCTTTACATATTTCAGAAGTTATATTTTTGAAAAGTGCTAAACATTTGTTCAGAATTGTTGATGTCCTTTGAGTTAAAATGTAGTTTTTAGCATGTAACTTATAAGATGGCTTTGCTTTGATCTTCCTATTTGATTTCTTATTAAAATAAATCTTTCTAGATAGGACTGCTACTTTTCCTGGGGGTATTTATTAGGGCCCACAGTATCTTTTTTCCTACATCTGTCACATCCCACCAATACTTGATGCTTGTCTCAGAACCAGGATTTGCCCTTGGCACTAAGGATAAATTGCATAATTAAAAAAAGACTAAATGGAAGGTGATAGTGGGTATGTCTGGAAAAAAACTCGCTTTTGTTTTTTAGATAGTCTCATCCTGTAGCCAGGACTACTCTTGAACCTGCAGCTTAGCTGTCCTGGTTCAGTTGGGGTCATAAATATGGGCTAGCACATGTGGCCGATGAGGGGTTTTAAGTAGGAAGTAAGACTTGATTTGAATTTTAGAAACTTCACTTTGGTCAAGGAAGGGGAAAAATGAGACTTAAGGTAAGGGAGAAAAGCTGAAGCCTGGTTTCCTAAGTTCATCTAAGAGGAGATGCACATTTGGATTAGGATAGATGCTGTATGAGCCCTGTTGCAAAGGCAGACCTGTCAGGACTCAGCACCTCACTAATGATTGCAGGAATGTTAAGGAGGTGGGAAGAATCTTTTTGGGTTGCCTGCAGATAGTCACTGGACTTTGGCATGGAGAGGGATAGCATGATGAGAAGATTTGGATCATGTTGGGTTTTGTTGTTGTTGTTGTTGTTGTTTTTGATGGAGTTAAATCCCCAACCCCAGATCATGTTGGTTTTAAAGGCCTTTGGATCCTAGATGAGGTCTGTGTCTACAGAAAGACTTACGCATGAGTCAGGTTTGGTAGTACAAGTCGGTCATCCCAGCTACTCAGGAGATCAATCAAAGCAGGAAAATTAAACATTCAAGGCCAGCCTGCACAACTTCTGTAAGAACTCGTCTCAGAATAAAAAGTAAGAAAGGGACTGAGGATGTAGCTCAGTGGTAGAGGAGGGGAGCGCGAACCTAGTGTGTATGGTCACTCTCCATCTCTGACAAATATACGTGGGAATATTTGTAGTAGGTCTGTTCAGCTCCAAACAACAATCTAAATGTCCATTTGTCTATCTGTAATCAACAAGGAAATGAATGAACGAATTGTATATAGCCACATAATGGAATCAAAGGGAATGTGGGTTACTGATATACAGGGCAATGTGGCCAGCCCATTTAATAACCAACAAAGCTAAACTAAAACTGCATGTTCTGCATTACTGCCCTTTGATAAAATTCTCGGAAATACAAACTAATGACGAGCATTGGCTATTATAAAGACAGACTTTTAGGTTAGGTGTGCTGACAGAAGCCTGTAATCCCAGCATCTGAGAAGAGGGTAAGGAGTTAAGGTCATTCCTAGCTACATAGGAAGTTTGAGGCTGAAAGAACAGTAACAAAACCAAAAAGAGACTTTTATGTTAACTTACATTAGTTGTGCTAATGGTGTTACATGTCGGTGTGTGCTAGGTCCTGTCAGATTGTACAGTTTAGGTAGACACCGCTTTCTTTGACTAGTTTCTCAAAGAACACCACTCTGGCCGTCCTCTCTGACAATTACTGCCTCACCATCCTGGCTTTAGCACATGCTATCCACCTGCTTCCCATCAGTCTATTGCTCTGTTTTGAGATAGTCTGGAACTCACTATGAAACCCAGGCTGGTCTCAGACTTGTAACATCTGTCCTGTCTCAGTTCCTCCCCCTCAGTGATGAGCTGCTCTGTCCAGCTTATCTGATTTTTCTTTTTTTGAGACAGGAGTTCTCTATGCAGCTCTGGCTATCCTGGAACTCACTATGTAGACTAGGCTTGTGCCAAACTCACAGAGATCGGGGTGTACCACCACACTTGGCACTTACCTGATATTCTGATGGATTTTATAATTGCTGGTATAAGCACACATTATTCCTAAATGCTTCAACTTGCATCAGAAACTAGAAAGCAATAGCTTTTTTTTTTTACAGTTCCTTCTGTTTTTATAAGAAGTTTATATACAGTGTATATACAGATGCTATTTGTTCTGCTTAATGAGTGTATACTATCAAAGTCTCTACTAAAGTAGGGAACATTACCTTGGCTATTAAAGTTCCCTTCATTCCCTTCTAATCAAATCCTGCCCCTCCTCCCAGAGATAGCCACTGTTGTCACCTTTCATCATCCCACCATAGGTTAACCTTATCTGCTCTGTAACATCATGTAAATGGAGTCAAGTAGTGTATATTTTTAGTGAGGCATTTGAGATTGTGCTTTAAGAAGGCAGTCCTTTTTTCCATCATGTGACTATATCACGGTTTGTTTATCTAGTGGATGGATATCTGATGCTTTAAATTTGTAGCTATTAATAAAGCTGTCATAAATGTTCTTTTAAAAATTTAAAATTGCATTTATATGTTTGTGCATGTGTGTGCATGCATGCATGAATGTGGAGGTCAAAGGACAACGTGCATGAATCTGTTCTTTCCTCCTGCTATGTGGATCCCTGGAATCAAACTCTAGCATGGTGGCAAGTGAGCCATTTTAGAGGTCCAAATGTTCCTTTTGTTGTTGAGAAAGTGTCAGGTAACTCAGACTGGCCTTGAACTACTGATCCTCTGGCCTTCACCTCCTAAATGTAGAAGTTCCAGGTATTCACATTCAGCTTCTGTGGTTCTTCTTATGCAAGCCTAGTTATAGACATCTTTCATTACTTGGACAGTAATACCAAGAGACATGGCTTATAGGGTAGGTAGGTAGATGAGAGATAGATAGCTTGATAGAAGATAGATAGATAGATAGATAGATAGATAGATAGATAGATATTTATGAGGAACTGCTAGACCTTTCTCCAACATGGTTGTGCCGTCTTACATCATCATTGCTAGATGGTAGTTCCTTGCCAATATTTGGGGTTACTAGTCTTTAATTTTAGTGGTTTAAAGTGCTAGCTTATTTTACTTAGCTTTGTGTTGTCTTGTAAATAATCATATTGATCACTTGTTTATACCCTTTTTTGGTAAGTGTGTGTGTGTGTGTGTGTGTGTGTGTGTGTGTGTGTGTCAGAGAACAACTTAGAGGAGTTGATTCTCTCCTTCCACTCTGGGTCTTCAGGATCAGACTGAGATCATCAGGTCTGGCAGCAGATACCTATACCCTCTGAATTACCTT